>NC_084829.1:64887451-65188973 GCF_033115175.1 Lepus europaeus | reverse complement strand
TTAAAGCAATTTTCATATCACATCAATGTACTGAAAAGACTCCTGAATTTCTATTGTAATTTGAATATGGTACAAATTTATCACCACTGTAGTAGAGGCCTTATTTGGTCTATTTCCTATGTTTAATTCTAAATTCACCTTGATCCACTTTCTTTTTGAGACAAGTTTTAGAGACAGTGACCTTGTTTAATCTGTAGAGCTGTACTGTCCACTATGGTAGCTATGAGTCACAGGTGTTTACTACTAATTAAAAATACATTCACAACATTTAAATATTCTCACCTAAATTCATTTTCCCGATTGCATAAAATGCATACCTTGTTTAAACACTTAGCATAAAAATAATGTAAATATCTCAGCAATTTTAAATTGAATACATGTGGAAGCACTATTATTTTAGAGATATTAGAAAACATATAACAAAGTTAACTGTTAATATAATCTAATCACATTTCAGCTTTTTAAATGTGGCTCCAAGTTTGAAGTTTTTTGTTATATTTTTAGTGGACAACATATTTCTAGAGCCGTCTAAAGTTACTTCCATCTCAGAGATTTTATAAGTTTTTTCAGTCATTTTCTCTTTTAAATATTCTCCCACCAGATGTTCACTTTATTATTTTATTCCCTTTCAGTTCTTAGTTGAAATTGCAACTCCTTAAAATGCTCCAGTTTGATCAACCTAGACAAAGTCGTTCAATTCTCCAGTTCTACCATTTTAATCTTCACAATAGACCTAATTTCATTTCATTCTTATCCCTTGTATTTATTTGGTATCTTTATAATATTTTGGTCATGTATAAGTACAATGAGGAAAGAGATATTGTCTATCTTTTTAGTTTCTTTAACCTTGGGTCTTTATCATAGTGACTGGCAAGTTATAGGTACTCATTTTATATTGATTGATTGAGATACTGAATGACTTACTGGGTGATTGTCTGCAACACTATAATTTCCTCTGTTTTTACCTAATCTAATGCAGACATTTCCTCAGATTGGAGAAAGTCATTTCTGGAAGGGTGGTGGTGGACAGTGCAAGAATAGATGTATGAAAAAGATAAGCTAAGGTATTTATGTTTTTCATTAATGGATTGCAGGAAATGCTGTCCCAAAATGCTGTTACATACACTTTGATATATGAATGTTTTTTAAATTATTTATTGATTTGAAAGCCAAACTTATAGAAGAAGGAAGGGAGAGAAAGAGAAGGGGGGAGAGGGAAAAGGAAAGGGTGGGGGGGAGAGATAATCTTGTGTGATGTGTGTCCTGACCTATACCAGGAGGAAAAGATTGTCACACAGAGGAGTCAAAAAGATTCTGGCCGTGCCTAGCTGAGTTCCCCTTAGTTTATAAACATTACATCATGCCCATTTATCTTCTATTCATACTTCTGCATGATTATCTATAAAATGTGGTTTCTTTGGTTTTCATTTCTGATGACTCTTATGCTGTGCAAAACTTTTATTAAATAAATTTGGTTCTGTTTTTCGCTTAGTAATGTGTTAAAGAGATGCCATTCCTGAATGGTGTGATGGGTGAGAGGTCTCTTCTTCAGAAATCATCTTGATGAACAAATGTAGCTTCACTTCTCATTGCTGTAAGGAGACACAGGGAAGACTTCACTTGTTCTTTTAATTTCTCAGAGATTCTGCACCATCTTGGGTACATATTAATCTTTCAATAAATTCATGTTGTTTTTCATGAGCAACAAGGAGCAGATGTAGCAAATCTTTAATTGAAACTGATTCTGTTAGAGCACATATAGATTATCTGTAGTCAGTCGCTCTACAAAGATTCCCATGGGAACCCACAAAAAGGGAGGCCAAGGGACAAGCAAAATATTAACTCATTTTAATTCCACCAAATCAACTTTCTTTGAAAATACCTTTTTATTATTTTCAAGGAATTGGATGCATGCTTGCTTTTGCTTTATTTAATCTTTATCAATGTTATATTTCCAATCCCAAGTAATAAGAAAAAATCTTTTGTTATGAATGCTCCTAATAATCAAGGTAGAGATATAAGGAAATGCAGTGTAGAGACTGATGTACCCTTGTCTCCTTACCCTTCTTATATGGTGCTGACAGTTTGAAAGGGAGAAGCTGATATTTTCCATCATGACAAGAATCTAGCCCCTACCTTCTGTAGGAGGGGATATAGAGAAATGCCTCACAGATTCCCCCTTCAAGAAAGGGCCTGCTAGCTGCAAGAAAAGTACTTACACAACTGCTTTCAGCCATTAGCTTTAGACTCAGCCTCAGATTTCAAGATGAGATAGCACTCTTGCAATGGCCTCCAGTCAGTGACTGAACAAGGTGATTGTGCAAGACATTAGACATTCACATCTGAAATGGGACTACTCCAATATGCCAATATTCACTACTTTCTCTAGAGGGTTTTTTTTTTTTTTTTTTTTTTTTTTTTTTTTTTTTTTGGTATGAGGAGAATCTTTTTCAGTTACAACCATCCTTTCTTTAACTCCGCTTCTTTCACTGGTATAATATCCCAATAAAAGCAGGTGTATGTACAACCTGACTAAATGTTAACTTCCTAGAGGACACAAACTTCAAATCAATGTGTTGTTTGTATGTTTGTAGCTGGACATTTGGCATTCCATCTATAACAATAATTTCCTATCCTCTACTGATGCCATCTGTGAAAGGAACAATAACAAAAATACTTAACACATTGCTTCTTCTAATTTCCCAGCCTCCTTCCCACTCCACGGTTTTTCCTATTTCCCTAATCTTCCTTCTCTGTCATTAAACATTTATTGGGTACTAAGACCAGTGATACACAATGATAAATAAGACAAATAAAATTAAGTCTCTACCTAGTAAGAGTGGATTTTTAATATGTTGAGTCACAGAAACTTTTGAAAACTTGAAATTCATGCACATACACACACACACACACGCAGGGTTTCCCTCAGAGACACATACATATGTCACACAATTTTACACTTCAAGATTTTATGAACACAATGAAAAAAGTGGACCTCATGAATATCCCAGATCTATATAAAGCCACTTCTTTTATTATAAAATATTTTCCTGCCATAGGACTTCATGATGATTAAATTAAATTTAGCTATTCTGAAGGGATTATTTTGCTCTGTTGAATTGAAATTTATTCATCCTTATAGCCGCTCTGACATACTGTTATGATGAGGGTCAAATAACATGATAGTTGACAAGCAAAAACAAACAAAACAATTAGACATGTTGATAGGATTGAAAAAATATGTAAGGATTATACTGTTAACTGAAATTCATATATTTTAAAGGGTCTTGGGAAATGCATTGTTTCTTATCTGGATATATCATTAATTTGTCTGTTTTTAAATCTGATAACTTAAATTCATAGATTCTAAATATGATAATTTAAATTTATTGATTCCCAACGTCTGTATGTGGACATGGAGACACATACTTTGCACATATAACATAATTCCTTAAGTCTTCATTTTCTAAGTAAGACAAATCCAGAAATCTGGTTGAAAATTATTTAGGAGATACTTATGGTCTTGGGAATCATTAATATAGGAAAAATATTCAAGATACTTACTTTACTTAGACACAACATGTTGTAATTGTGAGTCCAGTGTATTTACATGGTTAAATAATCATTTAATATGAAGGCATAAACACATAAAATTGTTATTTTTGTATTTTTATAATTTTACATTTTAGATGTTATAAACATTTATTTCATATTTATGTAACTTTTCTCAGATACATAAGCATGCATACAGCAAAAGAATACTATTTTGGTGAACTAAAACTGTAAATTAGAGAACATATACTGTTTCTAGAAATTTTTTCATTTTCTCATTCAACTCTGAACTTAAGTATAATGAAGATTCGCAGATGTAAAGCAGATGCAGATAAGTTTTAATCTTAGAGAAAGTATTGGAGAGGAAAAATTGTTTGGATGTTTCAAGTGCTGTTGATTTCTCTAAGAGTTAAAGTAGGTCAAGGTAATATGCACACACACATATGCACAAATACAAACACATCATTCACAAATGCACCAGGGATCAGGCTGTCTCTTTCATAAAAAATTTCAAGGATAGGCTTGGTTGTTAAGTGCTGAGAAGGTAAATTGGACTTCTTGCCAGCAGCATAAAGAGAGCAGCTATATAAGCAAACCCTCTTTCCAGCAGCAGCTGAAAGATTTCTTTGAGGATGATTGGACATGACACTTGGCAAAGCAAACAACATTGCAGTTAAGTATGTTTTCCACACCATCAAAATAGTTCCCCAAGTATCTTTGTGTGTGTGTGTGTGTGTGATGAACTCAGTCTGATTCACAGAAACACCCACTTTGTGGCATTGTCATCTTTCGCTGTAACTGGAGACTGAGGGATACGAATGGTCCAATGCAAGGAAATTGAGGATCATTGGAAGACTTGCACATATGGAAGAAAATGATGATTACCTTGTTTGTTTTAGGAGATGGTAGCTTTTGGGTGGAAGTCTTCTCTCTTGTAAAGATGTAGAATTTGAATTTTAGTAAATTAGCAATTTGAATATTTTGAAACACTTTGACTTGGAAAAAACTCCAAATTTTCTTTTTTTGTGGCAATGATGTAAATATTGAACAAATATTTATTGTTTTTTACTGTAAGAAATGAATTTTATGCGAATTCTGCTTCTGTCCTGAGTATCATCTTGACTAATAATGGGTTGAAGTCATCACACAGTTCAGTGTTATCAACAAATATACCTTTTATGCAAAGAACTTGCTAATTTTGTTGACACAAAGATTATGGTATACTCAAATAATACAAAATATGAGGTGTAAGGTATTTAAGCATAAGATTAATTAACAATATATGTTTTTTTAAAGATTTATTTTATTTATTTGGAAGACAGAGTTACAGACAGAGGTAGAGGCAGAGAGGCCTTCCCTCTGCTGGTTCACTCCCCAGATGGCTGCAATGGCCAGAGCTGCACGAATCTGAAGCCAGGAGCCAGGAGCTTCCTCCTGGTTTCCCATGTGGGTGCAGGGGACCAAAGACATGGCCCATCCTCCATTGCTATCCTAGGCCATAGCCCAGAGCTGGATAGGAAGAGGAGCAGCCAGGAATAGAACCGGCACCTGTATGGGATACCAGCGCTACAGGCCAGGGCTTTAACCCGCTGTGCCACAGCACTGGCCTCAACAATATATGTTTTAAAACATGTTTACAAATACTATCAGTGTATACATTTTAAAATATTTTATTGCACCTATTGGGTTAATGTTGAGATTAGCACCTTCTACACTGTCCTCAGAAAATCAGTGTTGTTAGTATTTTTCCTTTGCTCACATATATCCCTCATATTAAAGCATTATTTAATGACTACATATTAGGTACCACACATTGTGCTACAGGTGATTGGAAGACACAGTAGGGACAGATATTAGCGTAGAAATACACACTTGTGTATTTGCATATTCCATAGCCATAAGTGAAGAAATAATTAGCATTGAAGGTTGGATAAGAACCTGGGTAGCAGCAAAATTTTTTCTCAGTGAATTTTAAAACTTGATTCCAGGCATTTGGTGACTCCATACACATTCACTGAAGGGAAAGAAAAATAAATCATGAACCCGTGAGACCACTGATGGTGAAGGCACACTGCTCATTCCACAAAATGTGGTACTAGCTTCTTGGAGAAACCTAATGCCAATCAATTTGTCCAACGCAGTATGTAATTTTAAGGTTAAAGAATGTTTAGAATCAGATTGGTCCAATGTAAATCTCTTATCTGAAACATATTAGTTATGTGAATGGGAGCAATTTTATCAATCCATCTATCTAGTTGGTGGCTTCATTTGTGTAAATGAGGATAATAGTATTTACTTATTGAGCTATTCTGAACATTAAACGAGTTAATATATTTGAAGTGTATTGCCTCACACAGCATCCAATGAATGTTGATATAAAATGGGATTGTTTGAGAAAAGTCTGATCTCTTCAGTCCTTTGCCTAAAGAGGGCATCTTACATGTTTAAAAAGACTTGTTGCTCTGCTTCTACAAGGAAACTTGGATTACATAACAATGCTTTGGGGAAGAGCACACAGAAAAAATGGTTCTCATTTTAAAATTGGAAATTAGTACTGGACAATTCAACTTAAAGCTAATGAGACACAGAGTTAGCTCTTAAGGAGTCCCTCATGCTGAATCTAAATACCCACTTGACAAGGCTAACATCATGGAAGCAGGAGAATGTCAGTGCACAGGATTCATGAAAAAATTGCGAAGAACTTATAACCCCTAAAGAGGGTGGAGGTATAACAGACTAACTTTGAGAGTATTGAAAATTATGGCCGGCGCCGTGGCTCAACAGGCTAATCCTCCGCCTAGCAGCGCCGGCACACCGGGTTCTAGTCCTGGTCGGGGCGCCGGATTCTGTCCCGGTTGCCCCTCTTCCAGGCCAGCTCTCTGCTATAGCCAGGGAGTGCAGTGGAGGATGGCCCAGGTCCTTGGGCCCTGCACCAGCATGGGAGACCAGGAGAAGCACCTGGCTCCTGGCTTCAGATCAGCGCGGTGCACCGGCCGCAGCGCGCCGGCCGCGGCGGCCATTAGAGGGTGAACCAATGGCAAAGGAAGACCTTTCTCTCTCTCTCTCTCTCTCTCTCTCTCTCTCTCACTGTCCACTCTGCCTGTCAAAAATTCAAAAAAAATTAAAAAAAAAGAAAAGTAGACAAGCTTTTTTTAAAGATTTAACCTTAGAAGAGCAAGGATATGAAAAATGCAGTCTGTAGATCATGCTCAGTATTTTCTTTTCTTTTCTTTTTTAAGAATTATTTATTTATTTGAAAGTCAGAGTTACAGAAAGAGAGAGAGGCAAAGAGAGAGTGAGGTCTTCCATTCAGGTCCCAATTGGCCGCAGTGGCAGGAGCTGCGCCTATTCGAAGCTAGGAGCCAGGAACTTCTTTCAGGTCTCCCACGTGGGTGCAGGGGCCCAAAGACTTGGGCCATCTTCTACTGCTTTCCCAGGCCATAGCAGAGAGCTGGATGGGAAGAGGAGCAGCCGGGTCTCGAACTGGCCCCCATACGGGATGCCGGCGCTTCAGGCCAGGGTGCTAACCTTATGTACCATAGCACCATCCCCCATGCTCAGTATTTTCTTGAAGTACACAACAAGAATTGCTGACTTCCTTTTAGGTATGCATGTCTTTATTGGAACTGGTTAGTAGTATTAGAAAACCTTGGAATAGAAGACGGAAAAGTTATGTTAATTGTTCTTGATAAGGGGAGGGTGAGAAAATTTATTGAATTATTAATTTAAAGTAATTTTAACCTCAGTTGAATTATCACATGAAGTGGCTATTTTTTTCCATTATAAGCTTAACCCTCTCTATTTTTGGAAGAAATTAAGCAATAGCCCTTCATGGTTCAGCAGAAAGATCTTCCTATCAAGCCATCCCTGCTTTTCCACCTAGAAAATCACAAGGTTACAGAACACAGCTGAGCTTCCTGGTATATAGAAATCTTTGGAAATAATGAGGTTGTCTGCACATGTATTTTGTTTGAGAGAACTTCTGGGCTGTGGCACAAAAAATCCAGGAAGGTAAGTCTGAATTCTTTACCAATCCTTAGATTTCTTTTTTTTTCTTTTTTTTTTCAACTTTTATTTAATAAATATGAATTTCAAAAGTATGACTTTTAAGTTATAGTGGCTTTTCTCACCATATCCTCCCTTAAACCCGCAACCATCCCATCTCTCACTCCCTCTCCCATCCCATTCTTCATCAAGATTCATTTTCAATTATCTTTATTTACAGAAGATCGACTTGGTATATACTTCGTAAAGATTTCAATATACTGCACCCACAAAGACACACAAAGTATGGAGTACTGTCTGAGTAGTAGTTTTACCGTTGATTCGCATAGTATAATACATTAAGGACAGAGGTCCCACATGAGGAGCAGGTGCTTTTTTCTCCCAGTAAAGTCATGATTTTATCAGTGAAATATATCACTATACCTGGTCCTGGAGCCCTGTAACTTAGGTCAAGAATAGTGCTTGGTTGACAGTCTTTCAATATATAATAGTTTGGGAAAGATACAGATGATTTTTTTTTGCCTGAAAGTCAGTTAAAGAATTTTTTAAAATTGGAGAGATAATAGAAAGTGTCTTCAAATAAAAAAATTCCATTTTGACTTGGTAACACACATTTATGTATATGTGGATTCCTTTTTTAAGATTTATTTATTGTTTTGAAAAGCAGAGTGATAGAGGAAGAGACACAGAGAAATATATGGAGAATTCTTCCATCTACTGGTTCACTCCTCAAAATGCCCACAATAGCCAGGGCTGAGCCAGCCAGAAGCCAGGAGGCAGAAACTCCATCTTTCGCCTGGATGGCAGGACCTACATACTTGAGTCATCATCTGCTGGTTTCCCAGGCACATTAACAGAAGCTACATTGGAAGGGGAGGAAGTGGTACTTAAAGAGACACTCCAGGTCGGCGCCGTGGCTCAACAGGCTAATCCTCCGCCTAGCGGCGCCAGCACGCTGGGTTCTAGTCCTGGTCGGGGCGTCGGATTCTGTCCCGGTTGTCCCTCTTCGAGGCCAGCTCTCTGCTGTGGCCCGGGAGTGCAGTGGAGGATGGCCCAAGTGCTTGGGCCCTGCACCCCATGGGAGACCAGGAGAAGCACCTGGCTCCTGCCTTTGGATCAGTGCGGTGCGCCAGGCGCAGCGCGCCGGCCACAGCGGCCATTGGAGGGTGAACCAATGGCAAAGGAAGACCTTTCTCTCTGTCTCTCTCTCTCACTGTCCACTCTGCCTGTTAAAAAAAAAAAAAAGACACTCCACTATGGGTTGTAGGCATCCCATGTGGTGACTTAACCCACTGCCTCTATGTGTGTATTCTTAAAATATATTATCTAATTTATAGATCAGAGTGTAAATGAAAAGCTGACATTATTACAAGCACTCTCATACTTATTTCATTTTATTTGAGAAAGAGACAGAGAAGGGGAGTGGAAGAGATAACAAGAGAAAGAAAGAGAGAGAGATAAAAGAAATACTCCCTTCTACTGGTTCACTCTCTAAATGCCCACAACAGCTGGGGCCAGATCAAAGACAGGAGCTAGGAGCATCATCTTGGTATCCCACATGAGTGGAAAGGACCCAGGTACCTGAGTCATCTAATGCCTTCTAGAGTGTGCCGTACAAGGAAGCTCAAATGGGATGAAACTGGAATCAGAAGCAGAGCCAGGACAGAAACGCAGACACTGTTATGGTGTATGGGCATTCGAAATGACACTTAACTGCTGCTCCAAAGCACTAACCATTTGACATTACTTCGTAAACGTTGACACTAATATCTGATTGATACAAGGATGTTTCAAAAAGTTTCTGTGAAAATGGAATTTAATTAAATAAATAATTAATCTTTGTGCAAACATTCTTTGAAATTCATTGTACTTTCATAATGTGCATTTAATATGAGCTTTTAGAAGAAACTTCAGATTGGAAAAGTAATGTCACAGACACAAATTTCTAGTTTTTGTCCTTAAATAGAAAATTATATCATAACATGAAGCCATGATTTGTATAACTTGGTTAATCATTATTGCCTTTTGGTAACAGCAGAATTTTTTTATGAATTCTTCCATTAGTTTGTAAAAATTCAAACATGCAACCCAAAGGAAGGTTCCCATTTTTTAATATTTTAGCATAATATACAGAAACACAATAGTATTTCAATTGCAAATTATGGGAGATCAAATTCAAATATGCTTGGATTTGGCAAGTTGCTGTTACAACACTGAGACATTTCATGAAGAAATTATTTAACAGTTTTTAAGATACTCAAATATCTTTTTTGCTTTGTGGGATAATACATAGCATAAGTTGTAGTGTTTTGGACCTCTAAGTTTTAAAAAAGAATATAAGAATAAAGAGACACACCTGTTGAACTATTGAAACTCATTCCATTTTGAAGACAGATGGTAAATGTTATACATCAGAATATTTCATGAGACCACTTCTCCTTTGCACCTATTTGGAAAACTCAGAAACCAAATTCCAATTTCCTAAAGACAGAGCTATTTCTAGAATACGTTGATGTAAACATAAAAGACTATTAGAAGTTAAAGATCACATTTATATTAACACTTCACCACAGCACCTCTTTCTTAAAAAGAAGAGAAATAGTGGGAATTTGGACTCCCCTTATTGAACTTAATAGAATCTCATACTTTCTGGTTTTGATAAACTTCAAATTTTTCCCCTAGTGGGGACTATCTACACAGTTTGGTGCTACATACAATTATTCCAGTAAAATGCATGTTTAGATTCACAGCATGATCAACACAACAGTGTCATTGCAGTTTCTCTGCAGGTACAAATGCTAGACAGGAGACAGTGCACAGTGCCAGATATTGTGCATAGTGCAGACTGCAGGTGCCACTGAAGTTCAGAGGAAACGACAGGTTCAAAGTCTCTTCAACAGTGAAAAAAGAAAATAATAGAAAAACATAAAAAATATAACCCCAGCATCCATAATTAGTTTTAAAGATTTGGTTTCCTTCATTAAGTGAGCAAATTAGCTTACCTAAAAATTAGAGAAAGTGAACAAAATCACAATTCCTTTTCTCATTAAAAGAATGCACTAAGATTCTGGTTCCTGTATCTGTAGGTCAACGAACCTCTCAGAATCTCTCTAAAACTGAAGAGACTGATGCCGTCGACAACTTTCAGAACCTTTTCAACATATCCTCCTATTATTGGAGTACATGGTAAGCAGAGGTGACCACTGTTAACACAGCTAGCCGGACAGTTGTCATTTGGGTTACACTTTGGAACTCATGCAAGTTAAATTTATCTGAAGGTCATTTCATGCCTTTCTGCATTGTTCCAAAAAATTCCAGAAGCTGACCTGTTGCTCCTGGTTCAGGGTTAAACAACCAAAAGATATAGAAAACAAAACAATACATGTAAGTAAGAGAATCATCACAAAGAAAAACAGCCATACTAGATGGAATTTCACAGCTTGTGAATTTCACCCCCTCAAATCGAATCAGTAGCAAGGAGATGCCAATTGCAGTGAGCACATCTACCACCCAGACATGTAATTCAGCCTAAAATGTGGGCCCACTCAGCAATTACAAGTCACAACAGACAAATCATGGTGTAAAGCAGGTTGCAGGTGTAGAGGCAATTCACTGGACATGCAGAGTCCCCCAAACCATCTTGGAGCCTGTGATTGCCAGAGCTGCATGTAAATTCAAGTCTAGCAGAGATGTCCAAGCACCTTTCTGTGCCTGTCTTTGGGGCTTGGCCAATGCAGGAGAGCAGTGGCCTTGTGAGGTTTAAGCTAGCATTACATCCATAGTGCAATGCACACCTTGGCAGCTTCATTGAGAAGAACCTATTTCTAACACTGTCTCCACTGTGGCCCATTTTTGGAGGAACGAAAATACAGTAGGTCCCAAAGCTGACTTCAAAACACTCACTTTTCCCAAAATAGCAGCTCCACACCTCATCAACACTGAGGGTTACAATAATATTATTCTCTTTTATTGGCTTGTAGCCATCATCCTTGCTTGTTTTAAAGGGAATCTTTCTGAATTTCCAATTCTTCATATACCTCTTTTGGAGAGATGGAGAATATTTAATATACTCTTTTAGATTATAGTCTTAATAAATGTTGATTTAGGATAAGAAAGCTAATGATGAATAAATTATTAAAACCTTGTTACTATGTGAGAATATAGAGAGCAGAGTCCAGAATAGTGCTGGCCTTTCATAAGAAACTATGGCTGTAAAAGAATTGGCTTGCTGAAAATAGACCTTTACATACAGGTAGTCAATGTCTCATGTACTTCTCCCCCACACAGAGTTTAATGCAATAAGTGAATAAACAACTCCTTATTAGTAACATGTTGGAAAGAAATAACCCTGTCCTATTTTAATGGAAGGACTCAGATATTTAAACACATACACAAGAAAAAGAAGATCCATATTTACTTAGAGGTTTAGTTCTTCACAAGCCATTTTAGCCAGAAAAAAAAAATGAACCTGGTGTTCCCAGAAATGTGCATTTTCACATACTTAAGATATATCTTTTATGTAATGTTTTACATACAGTATTATTTGAAAGACTCTTTCAGATAGATATCTTCAACAGGCCATTGACACCAAACATTCATACTTACTAAAAGCATACAGTTTATTCCTGGAACATGCTGTCATTAACTTACATAATATTTCTTTTTTTAAAAAATATTTTATTTATTTATTTGAAAGGCAGAGGGGAGAGAGAGAGAAAGAGAGAGAGAGAGAGAGATGTGGAGATAGAATTTCTTCCATCCTCTAGTTCACTCTCCATGTGGCTCCAGTAGCCAAGGCTGGAACTGACTAAAGCCAGGAGCCTGGAATTCCATCTTGTCTTCCACATGGTGGTAGGGTCCCAAGCACTTGGACCTTCTTATGCTGCTTTCTCAGGCACATTATTAGGAGCAGGATCAGAGTAGAGCAGCAGAGACTTGAACCAGAACTCATATGGGTTGCAGGGAGTGCAGGCTGAAGCTTAGCACACTGGGCCACAGTGCTAGTGCTACCATACTTTATTAATGTATTCAAAATTTAAAAAAAAATACAACATTGCACTGTAGAGCTCTTGCTCATATTCGAGGAAAAATTGCTAATACTGGATCTGCATGGAAAAAATGTCTCAAAACTCAGTATTCTCTTATTACACTGAAAAGCAATCTTAAACTTCAAGCTACAGATTACCTTAGTTTAAGACTTTAGTAAAGGGGCTGGCATTGTGGCAGAACAGGATAAGCCTAAGCCTGCAATGCTGGCATCCCATATGAGCGTTTAAGTCCCAGCTGCTCCATTTCTGATCTGGCTCCCTGCTAATGCTCCTGGGAAAGAAGATGGTGTAAGTCCTGAGGCCTCTGCACCCACATAGGAGACCTGGATGAAGCTCCTGGCTCCTGGCTTCAGCTTGTCTGAGCCCTTGTTGCAGCCATTTGGAGAGTGAACCAGCAGATGGAAGATTCTCTCTCTCTCTCTCTCTCTCTCTCTGTGTGTGTGTGTGTGTGTGCATCTCCCTCTCTCTGTGTAACTCTGCCTTTCAAATAAATGAAATAAATCTTTAAAATATAAGACTTTATTGAGTCAGGTGCTGTGCAATGTCCTCTTCAGCCACAGTGAGAGGAGACTGCATTTGCTCTTTGAGGTCCAGAGGGGACTTTTATATGATTATTTGTTGATGGCTTTGTTCACAAAGCCCAAAGAAAAGGATAGTACTGGCAGTCACAGATAACTTTCTATTCCAAGACCTATTTGTTCATTCACCTAGTTAACATTAATTTATTATCCGTTAATAGGAGTACAATATATATTATTTCATGTCAGTAAGGTAAGAAACAGTGGTTTGGTTTGGAGGACACTTGCTGAAGTTTGTGTGGTGGTAGTTACCTCAACCTAACTGAATAGGGATCTCTCAGACTTGAGGGGACTCCTTATACTCTAAGATAGTTGTTATGAACAGTGTGTGTGTGTGTGTGTGTAATGATTATTCCTGATTTGCTGCATATTTTTAATTAACTCTAGATGTAGCAAGCACATTTCCATAATTCTGGTGCAAAGTAAGTTTCTTTGGCTTGAGAAAATCTAATGTGAATTACTGCATAGCAAAGTTCTTAACTGCTTCCTATGTTTGTGCTTGGTAGATTCATCAACTGGGAGAAAACAGTTCTGCCTGGTGTTATTTACTCATTTATGTGCCTTTACCTTAGCATTAATGAGTAATCATCTAATAGTCTGAAGGATAGAACGTTTATTCTTACCTACCATAAAGTAGAACAGTACCATAGAAACTTGAGGTCCTTTATGTTTTAATCTTTAATTTAACCACTGAAAAATAAATCAAATTAATTCTGACACCTTGTGAATTTGAGTTTATTCAGTTTTGAGACACAGTCCAGAAATCTTTCTTATTTCTTATTTATAGTATCCATTCTGTAAGCTGTTTTCATTCCCATTTTCCTTACCAGCCATTAAATGCTCTTCTTGTGAGTGTTCTTTCCAAAATATCTCTATCTCTCACTAAATTATTAAACAGTTTCCATTGAAACACTTTCTTTAAGTTAAGAGGGCCAAAAAGGGGCAGTATTTGGCATAGTAAGATGCAGAATTCTTTGCATCTTTTTGCCAAATGGTTTATTAATATGTTCCACTTAGTATAATATTGAAACCCATTCAAAATTGTGAATTTGTTGAAGGATACTTTTCTGGACCAAAGTTCTAGAATGGCCATTTCCTATTGAGTAAAACTATATATATATTAAATTAAAAAATCAAACCCATTAAATAAGCACTTCAATGTATGTTTTTCAGTCATTAAAGGGTTGAAGGGTTGCATTTTTGTTGCTGTTAAACATAATTAATGATGTAAACATAATATCATTAATATAGCTTATATTAACATTATAAATTTTCTAAATTAAATAAAAATTTGTTATTTAATGACTAAAATAATATAAAATTATTACTGAAATATTATAACTTCTTCAATTACATTAAATTCCCTCTTTTGCTTTGAGTTTTCTTTTTCTCTTTTATAATTAACAAGAATGTAAATTATTTTTAAAAATTCCTTTAGGATTTCATATTCTTCCAAGTAATCAAACCATTAAGTTTAATGACAGAAATTCTTAAATATATGTGATGAAATATTAATAAAAATAGATGAAAGGTGATATATTTATTGATTTATTTGAGTGGTAAATGGGCCAGGGGAGAGATATAGCTCACTTGCTTGTTCACTCTCAAAATACCCATGATGGCTGGGGTTGGACCTGTCTGAAGTCAGGATCCTGGAACTGAATCCAGGTATCTCATGTAGGAAGCAGGGATCCAACTACTGGAGCCATCATAGGTTACCTCCTAAAGTTTGCATTAGCAGGAAGCTGGATTTCAGAGTAGGCTCAGGACTCGAACTCAGAAACTCTAATATGGGAGGCAGGCAATAAAAGCCAATCTTAACCACTTGGTCAGAGACTTTACTCCACTATTTTTCATAATTAAAAAAATTAAATGAAACATAAATATTATACATATTTGTAGGACACCATGTGATATTTTGATACATGCTTATCTAAACACTTGTCCCTACTAATTAACCCAGCCAAAACTCCCTTAACATGGTTACCATTCATTGATATGTCCCTCACCCTACTTTATCAATTACTAAATTCTATTTTACCTTCTGCCCTTTACCAACAACAATGCTTTATATGTAGGATCCTTCCATCATGTATATTTTACTCAATAATGTTTCTGCTTCTACAAACCTCTGTACCCCCAATCCTCAGAAAATCTTCAGTCATCTTCCTCTACAATCTAGAGAATAAGATATGACCTGTTGGATCACCAACATAACAGAACAACCCAATGAGCTTATGCTACATAACATTCCCTGTGTTATCGATAAGAACATCACTTCTACCGCTTTCTTCTCTAGCCCACCTGGAGCCCCATTTCTTTGTAATTATACCTTATACACTTGTATCAACAATTCTACCCCTGGTCCCTGTGTATTGGTGATCTTTTCCCCATGCCTAGCATTATATGACTACTCAGCGTTTCTTTTATAAACTAACCCCTCTACCCACAAAAGATGAGCAATCTCAGTTGGAATCAGCTTTGCAGCTTCCCTCTATTCTGCGATGATCTCTGGAACTACTCTAGGCCACAATGTTATCCAAGAACAAATACAAGAGGAGATCACCAGATCCGTTAATGGTGAGGCCAAGGCAACTTTGGCTGGCTGACAAGGTCACAGCAGAAGGTCTGTCTCAGCAAGAAGTGAAAAGGACAGTTGCGGTCCTCTTGGTGGTTTTAGGTTTGTTGGGAACTACACTCTGTGTAAGAAAGCAGGAGCTTCCTAGCGGTCCCTCTAATGATTGCTGTACTTCTAATTTTAGGGAAGAGCACTTAGTTTCAAAATTCTCTAAATTTCTATTGTTTTGTAGAATTTTAATCAAATAGAATGTTAGTGTAGGGGAAAGGGTTAATGCTTTACACAGGGTTGAGCTGTTTGTAGAAAAGAATTAAAAGGCAACATGCTCCTTGGTATACACTTCCCACTAAATAAAGATAAATGTTATTAAAGCTTTAAGTCAATATGTGCTACAAATACAACAATGATTAAGATGTCAAAACTGTGGAATAGATTTAAACAAACCTTTAGATAAGTACAATAAAAAATATTAAAGAGTTACAGAAAAAATTGAAAAAGAGGGGATACATTTAAAAAGGGTCCTGCTTTGAACATGGGGGCTTCTAGTAAAGATTAGATTGGTAAAGAAATACTTTAGCTTCTGTAACCAATTTCTGCAAAGCTTGACAGCATTCCAGGCCTTGGCTTCTGTGGGTAGCCTGTTATCTTGTGTCTATGATTGTAACCCATGTTCCATATATGCCCTTGAAAGTCAAAGAAATTGTAACTAGATGTAGACATAAGAGCCTAGAAGCAACATAAAATACAAGGTCAATGGTTCTAAGAAAATGGACACTATGAGAATGATTTGATCAGCCCTTTTCCTGACTGTCGAGGAACATCTTACTATTTTATGCCTTTTAGTATTTTTTGTTCTACTTAATAGCATTGGTTGAATTCTTTAACACACAATTATTCTTAGGAGTTTAAATTTAACTGAAAAGTGATGCCTGTTAAATAAAAGAGTGGTAATAAGAGAGGGAGGAGATGTACAGTTTGTCACATGCTCACTCAGACGTATCCCTAGTGGTAGAGCTAGAAATGTGCCAGGGGATTCCAATTCAATCCCATCAAGGTGGCATGTACCAATACCATCTCAATAGTCAAAGTGACTAGTTTCAGTACACAATTGATAAAATAATAGGATTGTCAAAGGGATCACATAAACAAGTCTAGTGTCTGCTAATACTAACTGATAGAATTAAAAAGGAGAGAGTGATCCAACATGGGAAGTGGGATGCACAGCAGACTCATAGAATGGGAGATGTTGTAAATAGCACTCTGGCCTCAGAATCAGCCCTTAAGGCATTTAGATCTGGTTAAAAAGCCCATGAGAGTTTCTCAGGCATGGAAAGCCAAGGCACTGTGGCAAAAACAATGACCTAAATGAAAGATCTCTGTGAGTGAGATCCCAGCAGAAAGTATGGGCCATCAAAGAAGGAGGTACCTGTCTCTAAAGGGAGGAGAGAAGTTCCATTTTGACTAAGGCCTTGTCTAAATAAGATTGGAGTTTGTGAATACAAGAGGCTTTCACAGTCTTGGAAACTCATAACAAGAGCCTCGGGTGATTACTTACGTCATAAATGAGAGTGCCAATTGTTAAATCAACAACTGGATTCACTGTGCACCTACTCGCCATGTAGGATCTCTGTCCTTAATGTGTTGTACTATGCAAATTAATGGTAAAAATACTACTCAAACAGCAGTTTATACTTTGTGTATCTGTGTTGGGTGTAAACTGTTGAAATCTTTACTTAGTATATACTAAGTTGATCTTCTGTATATGAAGATAATTGAAAATGAATCTTGATGAAGAATGGGATGGGAGAGGGAGAGAGAGATGGGATGGTTGAGGGTGGGAGGGAGGTTATGAGGGGAAAAGCCACTATAATTTGAAAGTTGTACTTTCGAAATTTATATTTATTAAATAAAAGTTGAAAGAAAACAGAAAATGGACAACATACTTGTTATTGTAAGAAAAAGAATCATTATGTGACATAATATAAAAATAAAGTCTGGTGCTTGAAAGAGCCATGCTGTCAGCATTGCTGTAAGTGTGTATCTCATTTCTTTGAGCACCAATATGTCTCGCACCTTGGGACCCCTGGACTGGCTGGAGATGGACTCTGGCACATTGAGACTTCATTGAGACAGCAGATGCTATTCGAAGCCTTCAATATCAGATCACCTCACTAGTGGGTGTAGTACTACAAAATAGCACCTGAAAAAGTGGCACTTCTATTTTTCTGGGAGAACAATGTTGCTATTATGTTAATCAATTGTGCCAGGCAGAACGAAATGCTAAAACACTCCAGCAATTGCCGCATTTATTAAAAATGCTGCCCTGGGGTCCAAAGAACACCCCTTCTTTCGATCTCTATGGAATCCTCGCATTACTTGATTAATGCCACTTCTAGGTCCATTGGTTGCTATTTTTACCCTGGCTTTTATACTACCTTGTCTGTTTAAGTGTTTACAGCAGGTGATAATGGAATGAACCAAAGCCTTTGCCAACCAGATGATCAACTAAATGCTGCTACAGGGGTGTGCTCGGCTCCCCACCCAGGAGATTATGGCTTGAGACATTGCCCCATGCCAGCAGAAAGTAGCTCCCAAAAATAGATCATTGTCCCTCTACCCACTCTTGGGATTTTAGGGATGATAGAATACTATACAATACTTGTTTCATAAAAAACAAAAGCAGTGAACGTGAGTGAAACTGGTGCCATCTTATCTGAGGTGCCATCTTAAGCCTCGGGCACCATTTTAGGCTCTGGCCCAGTTGCCTTCTTGTAAAATAAGTTTTGGTTTCTTCAAGTTAAGTTTCAGTTTCCTAAATCCAGTCTGATTTATCAGAATTCAGGTGACCAAATACTCCAACCATATGCATTGCCTTCACCCCATCCAGTGGAATTTACTGTTCATACTTTCTTATCTCTGCTAAGCTATATAAGCCCTGTTCTCCTAGTACAGGCTATGGTTTCTCTTGTGCATGCAGAGACACCCTTGTCAGCCAGATTGGGACAGGATTAGGCACATTTGCAGAGCTGATCACAGATGAATACTTCATTCTTGTGGTGGTGGCAAGCACATAGGTGAAGCCTGCACTTTATTCTCACAGTGGTTGGGAGGCACTCACAGAGAACAGGTACTCCACTAATTTCCCAATATCTTCTATATGCTTACAGACAATATTGGCAGGCAGTCGAACAGTTACATAGCAGAAATATATCAGCTTCTGGGCTTAGGTGTAGTGACCACAGTGAGGGAGCCTGACTTTATTTTGCCAACTTCTAGTATTTTCATTTCCCAGGTGATGTGGACATTACTAGTTCAGACCTTATACTTTGGGAAATATCAGTTAACTCAGTTTACCAATACACAATAAAATTCATGTTGCTTTGCCTTTTGATTGTTCATTCATTGTACACCATTTAAACCTAACACAGAGATATCCCAGGTTTAAAATGAGTGTAGAGAATTTTTAAGGTACACGTGAAAAATTTAAGTCCAGGAGAACTGCAGAGTCTGAAACTAGGTAAAAAAAATCACTGAAATAGAAAGATTTTAAAATTATGTTGTAGAATATATGACAGTGTTTACCTTTTAACTGGTTCCATTTGGGGATCATAATTTTTATCAAAATCTTTCCCCTCTACTCTCCCTAGCCTCTAGTAACTACCATTCTATTATTAAATTTTATGAGATCAACTGTTTTATGTTCTTCAACTAAGTGAGGCCACGTGGTATTTATCTTTCTGTGCTTGCCTTGTATCACTTAACAAAAAAACCTCCAGTTTCATCCACATTGTTGCAATGCAAGTTGATGCCAGGATGTTGTTCCTTTTTAGTGGTGAATAATATTCCATTTTGTACTTATACCACATTTTCTTAATCCATTCTGAACACTTGGGTTTATTTTTTAACAAAACATCTGACAGATTTCTGCACTGCCAATAACTAAGCAAGTTTGGAAGGTAGGTTGTTCCCTCCTCTGGAAATGAATCCAATAACTTAAAGGATCAACAAATAGAGCTGAAAAAAACAGACTGGTTTGATCTAATTACAGAAGTGTGTTTTGGATTCTGTATTTTTTTGTGACTAATAAAGCTCTGATTTTTTTGCTATAAAACCCTATAATATCTTGATATTTTTTGTACCTTATGATAACATTTGTGTTCTTGTGGATGTATGTTTTGATAACATATTTTGTGATTGGAAGAAATGTTAGTAAAATTTGGTGAAGATATAAGTTAAGGCTAACTTACTTTTATCTTTAAGATTATACAATATCTTTAAATTGATAATCATATGGTTGACTCTATCTGAAGTATCTTACAAATTGTCAGAACATGTGAAATAAGTATAGAGGGAACATGTAAATATGATGATATCTGGAAGCTTGATGCTATTCCCAGGAATTGACAAATTAATTTTAAACTATAGAGGCCTCAGAGTGCTGAGAAGAGAAAGTAGAAAGCCAGTATTTTCATGAATAAGCCTACCTCAAGAAAAAAGGTACATGCCAAGGGGAGATTTTATCTGCTGCCATATTAGGGGTTGCATATTGTATATATAATTAAAATGATATGAATGCAAACACATAGTTTGTATAACCATTGTTTAAATAATTTATATGTTTATTAAATGCTAACATAATATTTTTGATACCTTTAATCTCTATAACTAGCTATAATTTCAACAATCTTATGTAATCAAACTAATTCAAAATCCTGGATATGCTAATGAATGATAATTATTCACTTTATTTGCGGGTCATTGAGTTTTGATCTTTTGGTGCAAGCAAAATTCTATAAGGTTTCAAAAGAGGCTTACCTGCTGTGTGCCATGATTTCAGTGTAGTTAAAAAATGTATCACAAATGGAAAGTTGAAAAATATTGTTTTCACATCTAATTTTCTCTTGTCAAATCCTTATCTAATTAGGGATAATCTGAGACATTCTACAAATATTAACAATATCCCTTTCATTAATGGTAGAAAAGGATGACATATAAAATTAAATAATACTTGTGTATACAATTGAATTTTTGTTTATTAAAGTGAAAGCAAGGAGACAAGATATCAAGAGTATACATTGTCATAAAGAAGATAATCTTTAACTTCTATTGATATTTAAATTTAGTACATAGAAAATAGTCAGATCTCAAGACATAGACTCTCAACGGTGTCTCAAAATGTGGCAGCTCATTTCTTCTATTCTTCCTAGTCTAATGTCTGACCCTTTTGCTGGCAGTACATCTTAGTTTTATCAGTAGAACAGAAATAGATTATTGTTTATGGATGAACCCTTGTTAATCAAAATGAAAACATTAACAAGAAGTCCAATTTGGTAATTTAAGGTGAGGATTATAAAAGATATGCATAACTTGATAAAATTGTTATCACAGTGAATTTGATCCCTGTGGGCAGTGGGTGTAAAATTATAATCAAAGTTTTTGGATGAGCATAGATCAGGGGTGATTCAAGTACTTAATGACCAGAAGCAATGAAAGCCAAGTGTATTCATTTTCATAATAGCCATTACCAAGCTTCTTGTGCCATCTAATAAAACTCTTTCCACTGAGCCTCATGTCACCTGGACCTCATCCTTTCACTGGCTGACCTCCCCCAATATCTTCCCTTCACATTCATTGGGAACTGTGGCCTCTGGCTTTTAAAATTTCTTACCATCATTAATTCTACTATCTTCCTGGACAATTTTAAGTGCGTGGGAAAATAAACATCCACATTTTAACCTTGGATCACTGTGACTTTCTGAACCCCAATAAACTTCTCACCTTCTCCATTGCAGTAGTACTAAATTGTTCCATTAGGCATAATCACAGGATCTATTAAACTTGTGAGATCTCAACCTTTACAGCCCATTTTCTTTTAGCTAAGGTATTTTTATACTTCCACAATTTTCACATCCTTACCCATTATCTACTCTTTCTTCAACCAAGTTGAAGTTTAGGCATTTACTGAACATTTTGTCCCGATCTACATGGTCTTTTAAAATCAAGTTTCAGGGGTCGGCGCCGTGGCTCACTGGATTAATCCTCTGCCTGCAGCGCCATCATCCCGCATGGGTGCTGGGTTCTAGTCCTGGTTGCTCCTCTTCCAGCCCAGCTCTCTGCTGTGGCCCGGGAGGGCAGTGGAGGATGGCCCAAGTGCTTGGGTGCCTACACCGGTGTGGGAGATCAGGAAGAAGCACCCGGCTCCTGGCTTCTGATCGGCGTAGCTCCAGCCGTAGTGGCTATTTGGGGGGTGAACCAAAGGAAGGAAGATCTTTCTCTTTGTCTCTCTCTCTCAATGTCTAACTCTCTCTGTCAAATAAAAAAAAAAAGTTTCAGTCACTATAAACCTGATGATGATTTATTCCCTTTTGCCTGTGACAGACCAGTTTATTCTTGTTTCTTGACATCTTGTTTGGTTATTGCTTTATTTTACTCCCAATTATGCCCCAGTTTGGATGATAAATTACATTATTATCCAAGTATGAAACATAAAATTCCTTTCTCCCTTGTGTCCTAAATGCTGACCTCATTTTTGTTTCATTGTAACTGCTTTGAATTGACATAAACTCATAACCTGGTTGCTTATTTAAGGGGTCTATCAAAAGCACCTAAAGAATTAATTTATGATGCATATTAGAGCCAATATAAATTCTTACTCTCCACTCATATTTTCAACCCCAATACCACTTACAGATGCTCTGAAAAATTTAGTCAGATTCTTCCCTCATTGCCTTAAGCAATTCTTTCCAATTTTGAAATTTCCTTTCAACTCCCTACCCTACAAGCTGCTGTCTCATTCTTAGGGTAAATTTGTTTTATAGGACGTTAAGGTAATTAAACACACAGATTTCTCTATTGTCTTCTCTGCTCTTTATGAATAAGCAGTCCTTTGCCCACTCACTTTCCAACTCCTTTTTGTCACCAGAAAAAATGGAATGCCCTGTCCTATGACTGTAAATCCTTGTATATGGGCTTTGATTTCTATTCTTGGTACATCTTACTATCTTGCATCTTCACTTGCATCTTCTCATTCTTACCTCATCAACCTGTGTCTCCTTATTGGTTTTTATTCTCAGAGTATACAAACAACAATACCTATTTAATATTTTTGAATGAGTTTTCCAGACTTACATTTATTTCTGTTTGATGATGTCTATGTTCCTAAAACAAGCTTTTGAAATGATAAGCTGCCTTTCATTCATTCACTTCATCACCTCCTATTTACACCTTAGCCTACCAGGTCCTGGCTCTGCCCTCATCATTCTGTGGAAAGTATTTGCCCCAGCCTGGCCTCTGCATTCTCTTCTGTAGAATCTCTCACTCTGACTTTCTAGCATCATTCTATTCTGTTTTCCCCTATATTTCAGCTTCTCTTCAGGTACTTTCATTTAATTTTTTTCTGTCATCTATTTTATATCCATGCTCACTGGGCCCAACCATGACCCTGTACTTTTCCCCTTCTGTTCATTGCCCCTGTGTACCTCATCAAAACTTGTGCTGATTGCCTGAATACTTGTTTTAATCACCTTCATACAGGTTATGAACCAACGTTAGGAGCCATATCTATTACTGAGCGTAATAAGGTGCATCAGCAACTCATGTTTGACCTCAGTCCTTTCCAGAACACTTCTCTGCTGCTCAGTGCTCTTTGGCTCTCATTTTGTTAAGTCATGGCTATTAATTTAACTAGCAGAGTGTAGAAATTATTTTTATTCTGCTCCAAATAAGAATATTTTCCTTCAAAATCCTTAACTTTGATTTTTAAACCAGATCTAATTCATATATGTTTAAATAAAACTGTATGTAACATTACAGATATAACAATCAATTTTTATGAACATAGACAGCGTCGGACTTTTGGAGAATTATTTAATTTTAATGGGAAATTAGTATCATGGCTGCAAAACTGATAATATTGGGAATAGGAGTAACAGTGTGTAATTTTGTAATGAATTCAGAAATGAGTTTTAGGGAAAATAGGTGTGATCTATGCTTTTTATTAGTGTAGAGCATATGAGAAATATCTTTTTCAGTAACTACAGGCAGTAAGATGCCCCTCTGGAGCACTAAAATGTGAAATTCCCTTATAATTGATCAAACACAGAGGTATACAAATGTCTGGAGATTTATTTTTAAGACAATAAACAAATTAAAATGTTTTAGTATTTCAGTGAATCACTGAAATCCTATCTTTCTGAATGAAGAAGAAATGCCATAATAATGTCTATGTGTATTAGTTTCCTTGGTGTATTGGTTAGCATTTATCTTAAAGACAAAAGGCCTGGGTGCTCCTGGATTCATGTACCTCAGCCTGAGGGTTGCAGCTCTCAGAATAATTCTTTTCTGAAGTATACAAGTATCTACAGTAAATGACTTAGCATTTAGTTTAGACATTGATGTGCTATGGCTGGAAAACAAAAAATTAGAATATTTATCAGAAAACTTCTTTTCACATGTCTTATGTCCCTTGCAAAAAAAGAGCAAGGAAGGGACAACATTCATTTTAATTTTGAACAACTAATAAGCCTTGCTTTTTCAAGCCTTGGACTATTTTTCAAATTTTACTATAAAAGTACCTCTATTTATCTTACCCTCTAGGTACTTGCACATTGAAAATACATAAATCATCAGAGAACTAATAAAACAACTTCAGAATGGCAAACTCAAGGAAATAGAGGTATTGTTTTGAAGACCAACACACAAAATCTCTGTTGTGTTTAAAGTAGAAAGAGACAATGATTATTTCCTTTTAGAAAGCCTGAGTTATATGTGAAGGAGGCACCTTGCAGCTGTCACAAAAAGTTTGATTTGTCATGAATGAGACTAGGAATCAATATATTTTATAATGCCTTGGAAATTAAATCCTGACTGGGATTTAAAAAGTATCTAGGGGAATGGCCTGTGTCTTAAAGAAAGATAATACTAGACTTTGATAAGAAGCCCAGGAAATTCTTTACTAATATGCTCATCAAGAGTATTATTCTTATGCAGAATCAGATAAAAGGGCTTATTTGAAATGACCTAGAATTTTTTTTTTTTTTTTTTTTTTTTTTTTTACTTCTTAAAGTCTTTAATGGAAAAGAAACCATGAATACAGTTTCTATTCACTGGTTCACTCCCCAAATGCCTACAATATCTAGACTTGGGTTGGGCCATAGATAGAAGCCAGAAACTCAATCACTGTCTCTCAAGTGGGTGGCAGGAACTAAAATACTTGAGCCATCATTTGCTGTCCCCCAAGGTGTGTCTGAACAGGAAGCTGTTTTTGAAAGTGATGCCTGGGAGCCCACACTGTGGCGCAGCTGGTTAAAGCCCAGGCCTGAAGCGCTGAAATGCTGGCATCCCATATGGGCACTGGTTCTAGTCCTGGCTGCTCCTCTTCCAATCCAGCTCTCTGCTATGGCTTGGGATAACAGTAGAAGATGGCCCAAATGCTTGGGCCCCTGCACCACATGGGAGACCCAGAAGAAGCTCCTGGCTTTTGATCAGCTCAACTTGGGCCGTTGCGGCCATCAGGGGAGTGAACCAACAGATGGAAGACCTCTCTCTCTGTCTCTACCTCTCTCTGTAACTCTGTCTTTGAAATAAATAAAATAATTATTAAAAAAAAATAAAGAAAATGATGCCTGGACTTGAACTCAGATACTCTGCTATGGGATGCAGGCTTCCCAAATAACATTGATATCGAATTGGCCCCCTAAAATATGATATTGGAATATGGTTCCCCGAAGAGTCCCCCAAAAGTCCCACCTAGGGTGCCATATGAAAGCGGAATATGGGGTGCAGAATGATATCACCGTATGCTTATTAATAACTTAATAACTTCCCAATATTAATAAGCCCGTGAGGGTTCTTGCTTAATATTCAGAGAAGAATTCTGAATACTGGCATAGATAAACAAGGCAGTATGGTAGGTTTTTAAGCTTTCATTCAGTGAGAAAGATGCATAGGAAAGTGAGGGCCCTGTCTATAGGAGAGAGGTAAATCTGGGTTCATACTGAGTACTAGGAACCAGCCACATGGAGGATCATCTAGTCCAGGAAGCATAGCGCTGGTGGCCTGAAGGCCATGCACCCTGGAGGCACAGGGCCATGCATGCCCAAAATGGCAAGAAGCTAAAAAGGAAAAAGGGGCTGGGCACAGGGTGTCCTAGGCTTTTAATCCACTTTCAAAGGGACACCATCAATTAACCTGATTGGCTGGTGGGCAATCAGGTGTGGCCAGGTAGAGGCATGAGATCACACAGGGGCGTAGTGAAGACATGGTCTTCCGGCTCACAAACCTGATCAGTTTTATTCTATATGCCTGCCTACAACAACATCATGTCAGTGTCTTGAACTATTTCAATTCATAACACAGTGAAATATGGTTACTAGTGTTCTCACTTAACAAGCAAGCAAACAGATTCAGAGATGGGAAAATATGCTCAAATTTTCATATTTAATGAGGGCCTAGATTGGACAACTGAGTCTATGAACCCAATTTCTGGTTATGGAAAAATCTCAAGTCATTTTTTGGTGCAAATAAAAGCAATTTTATGTAGGGTTCAAATATAGAATTTAGAGGGATAGATTAAAATTTACAAAAAGTAAAGATTTACTAACTTTGATAGACTGGTGGAAAATAGCATACTTTGTTTCCTGAATATGTTAGTATGATGATGGCATAGTTTATAAAACAAGGTTACATTCACAGATTTGAAGTGGATATTAGATTGGGAGGAGAGATCCTCTAGGGTAGGTAGAGGAATTTTAGATTCCTTCACAATAACATATTCCTCCTTGTGGTTGGAAAATTGGCTCCTAACTGCTTAACCACTATATTATACTGCCTCATATAATTTTAAATGGAGCACATGGCTCCAATAAACACTGAAGAACACTTAAAGACCCACTAGGGAAAATTTATTAATGAGTCGATGAATTTTTAAAAAGTTGGTGAGAGCAAAGTTTATTGATTCTGTGTGCATGAATGTTTGTGAAGCCACAGTTGCTGATTTCAAAGCAACTCCCTATAAAAGATGACAAGATTGTTGAAGGATTCTTTTGCCTCTAGTGTATCATATAGCAGGGTGGGAACAGTCACTTTTTGGAGTCAGACAGATCTAGGGCTGCATCTTCGCTTTTCAGCGGCTGAATGTGCAAGTTAAGAGTTTCAATCATCTTGGGCTGTTGAAAGGATTGCTGAGATGCTGCTCATCAAGTGCTTAGTTAGGTGTTTTGCATATGGTTGAGTATTCAATTTAAATAGTAAGTAAACATTATTCTTTGATAGCTATTTCATTGTTTGTAGTATATGTTTTCTTTTGAGAATGATTTTTGCCCCAGAATAGAAATAGTCCAGATGGAATGAAAAAATTATCAGTTTTGTGATATTAATAAAGACATTGTGACATAATGAGCGATTTGAGAATCATGAGTATTTTTGCCATAAGTTTACACAGCCTTTACATAAGGCTGCCTGGGTGCTGACAATATTGTAACAGTTTATTGAAGGATAATTGATATACCATAACTGTATGTATGAAAAGGGTATGACAGGAAGTTCTGACATACCTATACACTCATGGAACGTCACAGACAGAACATGATGGAGTCCACCACACTTAAAAATTGTACGTTCTGCAGGAATGTAGACAAGGATTACACACAATAATCAAATAATAAGTTGTCAATTTCATTCTCATAATTCAAGTTCTACTTTTTTACTGGTTAAACACTGTATTCCCTGGAACATCAAGCTTGTGATTATAAAGTAAGGAGGGAGGTTGGGGGAAGTGGGTGGGATTGTCACTATGTTCCTAAATCTGTATATATGAAATACATGAAAGTTGTATAACATAAATATTAAAAAAAATCACTATAAAAGTATAAAAAGTATGTATATTAAATATTAACTTTATTTTATGTATTAAATTATAATAAGCTAGATAAATAAAAATCCCACTCATTATTCAATAAAAAAGAAAGTATATTATCTAAAAAATTAAAAGAAAAAAGGAGAAAAAGAAAGGAGGAAGGAAAGAGGGAAGTATCATTATCTCCTTAGAACTGTACCTCTAAATAAATGAAATCTGTTCTCTTTATATTAATTTTAAAAACTGAAGAAAATTCCCAGGTTACTATTTTCATCCTTCCTCCACGCCTTGTCCCTGCCTAGTCACCAAGTAGCTACTGCTCTGTTTTATTTTCTGTCATGGTACATTAATTTTAAATTTCTAAATTATCTGAATGGGATAATATGCTTTTTTCCCATTTTTATTTTTACTTAGCATAATTATCTTGAGATACATGATGATTTCACATGTACCAGTACTTTGCTCCATGTATTAGTTAGTAGTATTACACTGGATGAACACATCATGATTTGTTTATTCATTCTCTTGTTGGTAAACGCTTGGTATGTTTCTAGATTTTTATAATTTTATTCATATTTTACTTAATTGAAAGGGAGAGAGACAAAGTGAGCACTCACGTCTGCTTGTTCATTCCTCAAATGACTGCAACAGTGGAACAGGGCTAGGTTAAGGCCATGAGCCTGGAACTTACTACTCGATGCATCACCCACTGCCTGCAAGAGTAGACATAATCGGGAGCTGGCATGGGGAACAGACCTGGGGCTTCAACTTGGGCACTAAGATGCAGACACAGGCATCCCAATGGGCACCTTAATCAGTGGGCTAATTTCTTGCTCACAGTTTTTTGCTATCTCTAACTAACAAAAGAAGCTGCTGTAAACATTTGTGTACAAGTCTGTGTGGACATATACTTAAATATTTCTTGGTAAATACCATTGAGTGGCCTGCCTATATCCTAGAGTAGATATGTGTTTAGCTTTTGAAGAAACAGTCAATTTTTTAATGGTTTCACCTTGTATTTCTACCAGCAGTGCGTGGAAGTTTCAGTTCTTTCATGTAACTTCCCAATACATGATATGGTCACTTTGTGCATGTGTTTTTTTAACAATTTTTATGATATATACAAATGGCCATTTACAAACATAATTAGTACCTTTTTATCCTTTGTTCTATGTTTACATTTTAATCTATTTAATTTCACTTTCAGTGGTATAATTAATTTCTTTAGCTTTTTTAAAATTTACTAATAGAGAACAGATTTTTAGTATTTCATAGATGTAATTCTAAGAATACAACTATACTTGTGTCCCTTTCTCCCTTCCTCACACCCCATTCCTTTGTTACTTTCTTTTTTCTTTAATTTTAGCAATCATTCTTTTATTTCATATATACAGTTTTAAGAGGATAATGAAACTCCCTACTAAACCCTCTTCCCTTAGTCATTCAAACTCTCCCTTCTCCTTCTTATTTTTCTTTTAATTTTTACAGTGACATACTTTAGATATTCTAGCCTGTGGTGCACAATGATATCTCTTTGTAGTTTATTTAACCTTTCCTAATTAATAATGGCATTGAATATCACATACTATGCTTATTTCCTATACTTTATATGATTGCTTTTTTTTTTTTTTTGACAGGTAGAGTTATGGACAGTGAGAGAGAGACAGAAAGGTGTTCCTTCCATTGGTTCACTCCCCAAATGGCTGCCACGGCCGGCACTGAGCCGATCCGAAGCCAGGAGCCAGGAGCCTCATCCTGGTCTCCCATGTGGGTGCAGGGACCCAAGTACTTGGACCATCCTCCACTGCCTTCCCAGGCCATAGCAGAGAGCTAGACTGGAAAAGGAGCAACCGGTACTAGAACCTGCGACCATATGGGATGCTGGTGCCACAGGCGGAGGATTAACAAGTGAGCCATGGCACCATCACATCATTGCTTTTTTTTTCAAATATTTATTTATGTATTTGAAAATCAGTTACATTGAGAGGGAGAGGCAGAGATCTTCCATCTACTGGTTCACTTCCCAAATGGCTGCAAGAGTCAGGACTGGGCCAGGGTGAAGCAGGGATCCTCTTCATGAGCTTTATGCATGGCAAGGGCCCAAACATTCAGGTCATCGTCTCCTGCTTTTTGAAAGCCATTAGCAGGGAGCTGGATTGGAAGTGGAGCAGCCGGGTCAGGAAGTGGTGCCCATATGGGATGCTTTGGAGGCTGCATTGCAGGCAGTAGCTTTACCCACCAAGCCACAATGCCAGCCCCACTTTGGTTAAATAGTCAAAATTTGAATCATTTAAAAAATCATGTTTAGATATTATTGATATTCATTATCTTTATATATCTTGGGTACATAATCTTTAGCATGGACATGATTTATAAACTTTGTTAGCTTTTCTTTTCATTCTTGCAACATTGGGTATTGAAGAGAAAAAACAATTTTGCTAACTTACAACTTACTAACTTTGTCTTTTATAACTTCTGCAACTTCTTTATACCCATTACTCTTAGCATGGAGCAGCACCCCTTTGGTATGCAAGCTCAGTTCACCACTAGTGACATTGCTAGTAAATGCACTATAACCACTTAACACAGGTTGTCAGGCTTCACCCAGGCTTTTTGTACCACCAGTTTAGGACCCTCAATGCCCACTGCCTACTGTGTCATAGATTTCTAAAATCCAATTTTAGAGTTTGTTTCATTGGATCATTCCTTGTATTATGCACCTTAACGTAAATGGACTGTCTGGGAAATAGATACTAAAACAGAGATTTTCATCCAGGAAATGTATTGGGGAATGTTCTTAGAAAGGGCACCAAGAGAAGATTAAAGGAAAGAACACTGGGCAGAGGGAATTTTGCTATTATACAGCAACAAAAAAGGTCTCAGTCTATTTCAGGGGAGCTCTGAAACTAGACATATCCTCCTAGTTGTTCCAAATTGGTGCACAGATCAGATAATTGTCAACTTATTTCAAGTAAGAATAAATGGGATCTACATTAAAATAACGTATTTTCATGATTACTAACTATATTTTGCAGACCAAAAAATATTGAATTAGTGAAGAGTGGCATTGTCTTATGTAAATTTATTTAATTCCTGAACTAGAAGAGAGCTGGATTCAATGCCTAGTGACAGGAAATGTCACATATCTTCTGAAATATTCCACCATAAACTTGTGAGAGAATAAAAATAAAAGAAAAAGTAGCATTGTAGTCATATTATGAAAATATTTTGGGGTTTGGAGACATCAGGCTGTTACTAGTTCATGCTTTGAGAATTGTTGCATCAGAACTCTGCTGTTGAGTGCAGCTGTTATTTTTTAAAAAAGGATTTCATTAGTCTTTCTTTTCTGAACCTTGCAGCTGGTTGGGTTAATAGACTCATGTAAATCATTAAGGATGTTTCCAAACATTCTGAGCCTACTCTCCATTTAGAGTACTCTATTTATTCTACTCTCCAAGTAGAATAGTAAGTTTTTATCTCCCTTTAAAGTTAAATCTAGATGTATTATTTCCTTTACATAAAAAAATCAGGTCTGTGTGGTAGCTTGCTTTCCAGGGAAGCTTAGGAGATAGTATGAAATTTTCTGTCTGTCTTCTTTTTCCTGCTATGAATCTCCAAGTTTTGATGAGTATTCTAATGTACATTGGATGTGTACTGTGAACAATAAGCAAATCTGTTGTATTAAGTGATTGAAATTGTGTAGATTTTTATGCTGTAATAATGTCTGTGTGTTTGCACATATGTGTGTCTGTGGCATTCTCTCTTTTTGCCTTCTGGCATGCGAAGGCATATCTAGACATCATGCCAAAGTTTTAGATTAGGAAACAGTGGGGGGACTTGAATCCAAGCCAGAGGTACCTCTGATTTTAATCTTATGTGCTTTCACTTGTACAGCAATTAGGAGGTTGTGTTTCAATTATTATTCAGGTTTGTATTCCTTGACAATGATTTTTTTGTGGAAAGTCACAGAACAAGAATTTTCCATTCCATGTATGTTTAGGTAATATCATCTAACAGCTTCAAAATCTAAACATGACTTCAGGACCTTTAGTATGTATCCATAAAGGAGAATTAAGTGATCTACTAATACATGAACACTCTGTATTATTGCATATTATATTCTCTTTTCTTTTTTTTTAAGATTTCATTTATTTGTTTGAGAAGTAGAGTTACAGACAGTGAGAGGGAAAGACAAAGAGAAAGGTCTTCCTTCCGTTGGTTCACTCCCCAAACGGCTGCAATGGCTGGAGCTGCGCCAATCCGAAGCCAGGAGCCAGGTGTTTCTTCCCAGTCTCCCATATGGGTACAGGGGTTCAAGGACTTGGGCTATCATCTACTGCTTTCCCAGGCCACAGCAGAGAGATGGATTAGAAGAGGAGCAGCCGGAACTAAAACTGGCGTCCATATGGGATGCCAGTGCCACAGGCGGAGGATTAACCTACTGCACCATGGTGCTGGCACCATACATATTTTCAGTAGGTATATTTTATATGTGACTATGTTAGGATTAAAAAGAGGTAGTAAGTTTTTCAGAATTTAATGAACAAAAATGTTGAGGAAGACCATCTTATAAGAAATTTAAAGATAAATTACCAACCCTTTTAATAATTAGAAATGTAAATCAATATTTGTAGGTAGTAATTCTCTTACTGGTACCATTCTGTTTCAGCTTTCAAAATGGAGTACATAGTGATGAATAAACTGAGTCTACTTTTAAGAATTTGTGTGTATGTGTGTGTGTGTAAAAGAGAAAGAGAGAGAGAGAGAGAGGGAAATGCAATATTGTAAACAAATTATTATGGATATGACTTAACGTTCAAAGATCAAGAAACAAACAGTAGGAACCAGGTACTCCAAATCCTTATATTATATACAAGAATATATATGCTTCTTTTGATAAAATACAGCAAAATTGAAAAGTAAACGATACGCTGTGATTTTTATTTTTTCATAATCTTATTCATTTATTTTTTATTTACTTACATGGCAAACACACACAGAGAGATGATCCATCCACTGATTCACTCCCCAAATGACTGTAATACTAAGGGCTGAGCAAGGGTAAGACCAGGGGCTTAAAATTCAAACCAGGTTTTGCACAACAGTGGCAAGGACCCAAGTATTAGAACCATATTCTGCCACCTCCCAGGGTGTGCATTAGCAGGAAGCTAAAATAAGACACCAAGCCTGGACCCAAATATAGACATTCTCTTACAAGATTCAGGTATTCTAAGTGGCCTCTTAATTCTATACTAAAGACTTGCCCCAATAAATTGTTATTAACAATGATCACCACACCACACTGGGTAACAGAACATCAGATTGTCGTCCTCCTATCTCACCATAACTTTGTACTCTTACTTCAAAATAGTTAAAAGGATTTTTAAATGATCAAATTGTGAAAAAAACTTAAATATTTGTGGTAATGGACATGCTACTTAGTCATATATGATCATTCTACAACATGTACTTGTATCAAAATATCAGTTTGCACTCCATAAATATAAGCAATTATGGTAGGCAAGAAAACTAAAAAAAAAAATTATGAAATAGTTTAGTTATCAGTAGCTCATCAGTGATCTCATGGTTATATAAAAGAAAGAAAAGTATTAGTCGAACAATTAAAAAACCTAAAGTAGTTTTTGATTTGCAGGAAAATATTCAAGACTGAATTTCCAAAGCTTCACCTGATTGGCATGGTGAGTTTGTGTATGAAATTCTCTCTCACCTCAGGATTCCAGGAGGTTCATATAAAATGTTTATGCTGCTATTTGAAGTGTGAGTGACCACTATCTGACATATCCTGAAAAGGCTGAAATCTAAAGCCAGCATTTAAGAAGCCATTTCAGATAGCAAAATAAAGAGATCTGTCTGTGAGTACCTTTGCTTTCAAGTGAAATGCAGTGCAAAGTGGCACGCATAAAGAACATGTGTTTAAAGTGTATCCTGAGAAGACAGCTGGATCAAATCACCTTGAGTGAGATTCTGCCCATGGGGACAACACAAAGGACAGGTGAATCCCCCAGAGGTGGACTTCAGAAATCTGTTGTAGAGTTGCAGAGAAGTCAGAGGACTTGTGGTTTGTTAAAAACAATTGCAAACCATGAATAGGTGGAGAGGTTGCCTCCTCTTCCAAGAGTAGTTAGAATTAAGCCACAGGATACTTAATACTCAGGAAGCCAAAGATGTATTACATATCTAGAATTCAAATAAGCTTTATGGCTGCTAACTTCTGTCTTCTCTCACCGTTGCTCCAGCCCTGGAAGGGCCACTAGTTCAGTTCCTGAGTCAAAATGCAGATTGAAGACACGAGGGAGCAGGGTGGAGAGCACCTTGGCCACCTGCAGACTTGAAAGACTGAAGAGGACTGGAACTGCGACCAGACAATTGTTGTGTTGGGCAACACACAAGTCTGCAGCTTGATGCTATTACTTGACTGCACTTTTTGTTATTTTGCTTTTAATTTGATGTATTTCCTGTCATCTAACTGAAAGGCAAAGAGAGAGAGAGAAATAGAGAGAGAAAAAGAGGGGAAGAGAGGAGGAGAGGAGAGAAGAAGAGAGGAGAGGAGAGGAGAGGGAGGGGAGGAGAGGAGAGGAGAGGGAGGGGAAGAGAGGAGAGGAGGGGGAAGAGGACAGATTTTCTACCTGCTGGTTCATTCCTCAAATAACTGCAACTGCCAAAGCAGAAACCAGGAGCCCAAAACCCAATCTAGATGTCCCACACGGATGGCAGCAGCCGAATTGCTTGAACCATCATCTGATGCCTCCAAGAATTCATTATTATGAGATTGGATTGGAGGTTGAGTAGCTGGGACTTGATAAAGGATGTATGCATCCCAAGAAGCGCCTTAAATTGCTGTACCAAAACGATGACCCCTTGACTGGATATTTTTCCATCAATACCAAAGGAAGAAATTTGTTTACTTATTAAAACTGACAAATGCCTGAGATTCCTTCAAGGGATGGGGAATGATGGACACAGAGAGAGGATTTGCAAGAGCAATATTGAAAAGAAAACTGATAATTTATCGGACCTAGATAAGCAAGGTAAATAAAAAATTGTGTGTCTTAATAAGCTGATGGAAAAATTTCCATTTAAAAACAATGAAATAACTCAATTCATTCCAAGCTAAGGAAGAACTTCAGTGTTTTCTGTGACTTTCAACATAATTAACAAAAGCCTCAGACATTCCCTTACTACTTTCTACCAGAAAATTTTCATTTTTATTTTTGAGTATACTTAGAATTTATTGACATCTAAGCACATAAATATTTGTGGTAGCAATATTTCATATTTTTAATTCCATTCAATTTTATATCACTTTACCTGTGCTAAAAATACAGCATTTTATAATTACTTTTAAGATGTCTTCAAAGTTTAAGGGAATTCAACTTTGGCATATTTTTTATGTTCCTTATGAAAATTTTAGTGTAAACTTTTCTATTTTCCACTGTGGGGCAAAAGGTTTTTATGCTGCTACTCTGTGTTACATATTTTGGGCTTTTTATTACCTGAATTCCTTCCTTGATATCCTATAATTGGCATCATTTGGTTACTATGAAAAAGGTAGAGACATCTAATAGAAAATTGTAAGAAAATGCAATGAATAGAAATCAGCCTGTAATATAAAGCACTTTTGTCTTTTTCTACAACATTAGATGTGCATTCTAAAAGTTGGGCATTATTCCAGCATTAAAGCAATCCAGAAACCTGTATATAAACCCAGAGAACCTTTTCTTCTCTCCAAATACTGCCCTTACCAAAAAATGCTATATCCGTGTTCTACCCCATTTAGTTTTTCTGTGGACGTTTTAAATTAGCAGAGGGAATTAGTAAGGATACAAGTGAAGTCATCCCGTTTTTTATCTTCATTGGCACTAATAAATCCTGTTGTGTGCAAATGAGCTTAAAAATCTCTATGCAATTAGGTTTCCATTTTACCTTGAAGGTTTTAGTGCAGATTGTTAGCTAATCAAGCTGGGAAATTGAATAGAGTGTACACAAAATTGTTTATGAGTAATATTATAAGCAAGCAGGACAGATAGCACTGTACCTGCTTTACAGCCATAATAAAGCAAGCAGTGATATCAGGATTGTACCCATTTAGGTGTAATTGTACAAATTGCTACCTAATCAGATGAGAAACACAGTACTTGGAGAATAATATTCTTTCTATATGCCATTACCTTTGCTTAGTTAGCTATAAGTGTAAAGGGCTTTTAAACTTCAACACAAAGAGACTATGAATAAAAATAGATTTTTAAAAACATTTTGGTATGACCATGAATTGCTTAACGATGAGGATACATTCTGGGAAATGCGTCATTAGCTAAGTTCATCACTGTGTGGATTTCGCAGAAAGTACTTAGACAATCCCAGTTGGTATAGCCTACTACACACTTAAACTATGATTTAGCCAATTGCTACTAAGCTACAAATGTGTGCAGCATATTACTATATTGAATACTGTAGGTAATTAAATAACAGTGGCAAATATTTGAGCATCTAAACATATCCATCATATAAATGGTAAGAAAAAAAGTGAAACAAAATGTAACAAATGGTACTCCTGTAGAGGGCAATAATCATGAATGGAGCTATCAGTTTTGGGAATTCCTCTAGGTCAATGAATGAATGGTGAATCAGAATGCCTCGGACATTATTATGTATGACTATAGAGATTATAAGTACTGTACATTTACCCTATACTAAATTAAATGTTTATTTATTTGCTTAATTTATTTATAATGTAGAGTGAGAGAGACAGAGGCATGGAGACATAACTTCCAGCCATTGGTTCACTCTCCAAATGCCTGGAGCAGTGAAGCCTGGGGCAGACTGAAGTCAAGAGTCAGGAAATCCATCATGGTCCACTTCAGGGACCCAAGCACTTGAGCCATCTTCTGCTGCTTTCCCAGACTCATTGGATGGGAGCTGGATTGGAAACAAAACAGCCAGGACTCTACCTACTGCTCCATTATGAGATGCCAGTGTTACAAGTGGTGACTTAACCAGCTGTGCCACAGTGCTGTCCCCAGGCTGCACTAAATTGTTAAAACATATTTCTTCTTCAATAATAAATTCACTTTAACTTACTTAAGTTTTTTTACTTATTAAATTCATTTCTAAACATTGAGACTCCTGCAGAACATTTGGTTTAAATCATACACTATGTATAGCTGAATAAAAATAATTTCCTTGTATATATTCCTATTCCATAAACTTTCCTGCATTTCACTTTATGGTTTTTTATGTTTAAATTTTATAGTTAAATTTTCTTGCTTCAAAATAGTTTTGTTAAAAACTAATAGAAGAACATATAAATATAAGCCTAGTTGTACACAGGATCATCAGTAGCACCGTCTTCTATCTCTACATCTTGTTTGACCAGCAGGTCTTCAGGGGCGAAAACTATCCTCTGCTATGCTATTGATGCCCAATCTTGACACCTTCTGTAGGACAAGCCTGACATTCTTCTCAAAGGGGTGTCTTTTCAGAAACATATCCACTGTGATTTGTTTTGTTTCTTTTTTCATTATAGATTGGTTTATAACCAGAAATAACACCATGGAAATTTCTCTGTATTAATGGAAATTTTTGATGTTGGAGTCAATGTTTGCAAACTTTTTAAAGAGCTTATTGAGGTATGCAGTCTTATGCTAAACTCTTTTCTTTAAATTTCCTTAAGGTCAGCCGGTGCCGTGGCTTAACAGGCTAATCCTCTGCCTTGCGGCGCTGGCACACCGGGTTCTAGTCCCGGTTGGGGCGCCGGATTCTATCCCGGTTGCCCCTCTTCCAGGCCAGCTCTCTGCTATGGCCCGGGAAGGCAGTGGAGGATGGCCCAGGTCCTTGGGCCCTGCACCCGCATGGGAGACCAGGAGAAGCACCTGGCTCCTGGCTTCAGATCAGCGAGATGCGCTGGCCGTGGCGGCCATTGAAGGGTGAACCAATGGCAAAAGGAAGACCTTTCTCTCTGTCTCTCTCTCTCTCTCTCACTATCCACTCTGACTGTCAAAAAAAAAAAATTCCTTAAGGATTCTTGATTTGTTTTCTCTTGATTTCTTTTCTCTTTGTAAATCAGCTGCCTCAAGTATTTCATTAGAGTGAAAAGCTAATATACCAGATTAAAGTTGTTTGCCATTCAGCTACAACCGCTCATCTTTGGTAAAACCTTTGAAGTCACAGACAAACCCATAAACTTTCTGCTTCCAGATGCCATTCCTACATTACTTGGTGACATCAAGGCAAGCACAAGCTTGATTCTTGATGCGATCAAATGGGCAGAATTGCACCCTATCTTCTTAGTTTCTTCCTCAGTTGCAGCAATACTCTCGGCAAAAGTCTTTCTCCAATGATTGTCCTTAAAAGTTGTACTATTGGTTGTTTCAAAGAGATATGGTTTCAAGGGAGAAAGATCACTTGGATATTGGGTGAAGATTAATAATAAACGAAGGATGTGCAGGGCTTATGTGACACAAACAAAATGTTTTAAGGTTTGCTATTCTCTGCACAGCTCTTCTCTGTTTAACTGGCATAGTAATTTGGTGTGGGTGGAGGAAGGCATCTTGAAAAATGAGCTGAGTCAGGCATGATGGCTCCTTCATACACACAAATTTAATCTTACACTAAGAGTTTAAATAATGTATGGAAAAAAAAAAAACACCTGTTCATCAAAAATTGAGGCACCTGCTGTTCAAAGACATAGCATCACAAAGTGTCAATTTCACTTTTGTAGATTACCTTTTAGGTACTCTGTTAGTTATCACAGATCAGGGACAACATATGGTATTTGTCTGTTTGTGATTAAATTACTACACAAAGTGTAGTATTTTCCAGTTGAATCCATTTTGTTTCAAATGAAAGGATTTAATTTTTTTTTTTTTGTTACTGCTAAGTAGTATTCCATGGTGTACCTATACCATGGTTTCTTTATTAAGTCCTCAGTTGATGGACATCTGGGTTGATTCCATATCTTAGCTATAGAGAATCGAGCTGCAATAAACATGAAGATACAGATGACACTTTTATATGCTGATGTCATTTCCTTTGGGTAAATTTCCAGAAGTGGGATGGCTGGTCCATATGGTAGATCTGTATTCAGATTTTTGTTGTATTTCCATACTATGTTCCACAGTGACTATGCCAGTTTAAATTCCCACCAACAGTAGATTCACATACTTTTTTCCCCCCACATCTTTGCTGGCCTTTGTTGTTTGTTGTTTTCTGTATGTAAGCCATTCTAACTGGGGTGAGGTGAAAACCCATTGTGGTTTTCACTTGCATCTCCATGATGGCTAGTGATCCTGAGCATTTTTTTTTCCTGTGTCTTTTGGTCATTTGCATTTCATATTTTGAAAAATTCTTAAGTCCTTTGCCCATGTCTTGACTGGATTGTTTGCTTTGTTGTTGTTGATCTCTTTATAGATTAAAGATGCTAATCCTTTATCAGTTGCATAGATTGCAAATATTTTATCCCATTCTGTCAGTTACCTTTTCACATTGCTGAGTGTTTTTTGCAATATAGAAACATCTAATTTGATGTAATCCCATTTTTCAGTTTTGGCTTTGATTGTGCTTCTGTAGGTTTTTTTGTAAGATATCTCTGATTATGCCAAAGTCTTGAAGGTTTTCCCAATGTTCTCTAATAATTTCATGATAACAGGTCATAGATTTAGCTCTTTGTCAATTTTGAGTGGATTTTTGTGTGAAGTGTAAGGTAGGGTTCTTTGCTTCATACTTCTGCATGTGGAGATCCAGTTTTCCCAGCACCATTTGTTGAAAGAGACTATTCTTGCTCCACAGATTGATTTTAGTTTCCTTGTCAAAGATAAGTTGGTTAAGATGCATGGGTTGATTTCTGGAGTTTATATTCTGTTTCATTGGTCTACCCAGCAGTTTATTTGCCAGCATCAAGTTGTTATGCTTATAACTGCCCTGTATTATGTCTTGAAATCTGGTATTGTGTTACCTCCAGCTTTATTTTTGTTGTGTAAGATTTCTTTATCTATTCAGGATCTCCTTGCTTCCATATGAATTTCAGCATCATATTTTCTAGATGTGAGAAGAATATCTTTGGTATTTTGATTGTGATCACATTTAAAAGGTAAATTTCTGTTGGTAGTTTGGAAATTTTGAAGATATTGATTCTTCCAATCCATGAACATGGAAGATTTTTCCATTCTTTGTGTCTTCATTTATTCCTTTCTTTAATGTTTTGTAATATTCATTGTAGAGATCTTGTTTGTTCTTGATTACATTTATTCCAAGTTGTTTAATTATTTTTTGAGTATTATGAATGGGATTTATCTTAGAAGTTATTTCTAGCCATGGCATTAACTATATACAAAGACTATTGAATTTTGTGTGCTAATTTTATATCTTGCCACTTTACTAAGCTATTTTATGAGTTCAAATAGATCTTAGCATTTATTTTGGATTACCTATATATAGATTCATATCATCTGCAAATAGGGAAAGTTTGACTTCCTCATTCCTAATTTGTATGGCTTTGATTTCTTTTTGTTTCTCAATGGCTCTGGCTAAAACTTCAAGGACTATATTGAATAGCAATGATAAGAGTGCACATGTTTGGTTCCAGATCTCAGTGGGAATGCTTCCAACTTTTCCCAATTCAATAAAATGCTGGTTGTGGATTTGTCATCAATTGCCTGATTGTGTTAAGGAATTTTTCTTCTATACCCAATTTGCTTAGGGCTTTCATTATGAAAGAATGTTATATTTTATCAAATGTTTTCTCTGCATCTATTGAGATAATCATATGGTTTTTGTTATGCAGTTTATAATGTGATGTATCACATTATATTGACTGTGAATGTGGAACCAGCCCTGCATACCAGGGATAAATCCCACTTGGTCCAGGTGAATGATCTTTCTGATGTATTGTTGGATTTGATTGGCTAGAATTTTGTTGAGGATTTCTGCATCTATCTGCATCAGAGAAATTGGTCTGTAGTTCTCTTTCTCTGTTGCATCTTTTCTGGGTTTAGGAATTAAGATGTTACTGGCTATTTAGAATTTGGGAGGATTCCCTCCCTCTCAATTGTTTTGAAAAAGCTTGAGAATTAGAGTTAGTTCTTTACATGCCTGGTAGAATTCAACAGTGGAGCCATCTGATCCTGGACTGTTCTTTGTTGGGAGGGTCTTTATTACTGATTCAATTTCCAGCTTGACTATTTTTCTGTTTATGTTTTCTATATCTTCATTAATCAATTTTGGTAGGTCATATGTGCCCAGGATTCTATCCATTTCTTCTAGGTTTCCTGATTTGTTGGCATACAGCTCTTTGTAGTATGTTCTGATGATTGATGATTCTTTTTACTTCTGTGGTATCTCTTTTTACATTTCCTTTGCATCTCTGATTTTTACTGATTTGAGTCTTCTCTGTGTTTTTTGTTGTTGTTGTTGTTATTGTTAGTTGGGCCAATGGTGTCCTGTAATTGGGTGCATATGTTTATTCTACTCAAATATTCCTATTGAATTGACCTCTTAATCATTACATAGTGCCTTCCTTTAACACTTTTAATAGTTTTGTATTAAATTCTATTTTGTTTGATATTCGGATACATACAAATCTCTTTGTTTTTATTTCCATTAGCATAGAATGTCTATTTCCATCCTTTTACTTTCAGATTGTGGATATCTCTGTTAGTGAGATGTTTTTCTTGTAGGCAGCAAAAAGAAGGGTCTTATTTTTTAAGATTTTTTATTTAATTATTTGAAAGTCAGAGTTACACAGAGAGAATGAGAGGGGGGGAGAGAGAGAGAGAGAGAGAGATCTTCCATCTGCTGATTCACTCTCTAATAAGCTGCAGTGGCCAGAGCTGCACCATGCCGAAACCAGGAGCCAGGAGCTTCTTCCAGGTCTCTCACATGGGTGAAGGGGCCTAAGGTCTTGGGCCATCTTCCACTTCCTTCACAGGCCACAGCAGAGAGCTGGACCAGAAGTAGAGCAGCTGGGATTCGAACTGGCGCCCACATGGGATGCTGGCATTGTAGGCAGGTATCCTACCCACTATGCCACAGTACCAGCCCTGATGGTTTCTATTTTTAAATCCATTTTGCCAAGTCTGTATCTTCTAACTGGAGAGTTGAGGCCATTTACATTTCAGATGACTATTGGTTAGTAATCATTTGGCCCTGCCATTTTCCCATAAATATTCTTATTAACTTTGGTTTCCTTTTTCTTTTACTGGGAGATTTTCTGCATTTACACGCTTTCATAGTGATGACTAAATCAGGAAATCATGCCTTTAACAATAACGCTTCAGCTAAATTATCCAACCACCTTCAATATCTATGAACTTTTTTATTGATACAATTAGGTAAACATGATGAAAATGTTAGAGATAAACATGTTTCAATTAAGATGTGAAAACACTTGCTATTTGGGTTGTATATAAACTCTAAAAATAAAATTTGAAAATCTATGTTTGAGTCAGTGCTTCATTCAAAGGGCACATTCAAGTCATTAAAAATTCCCATGCTTAATCACTGATACCCTGTTGTTCACACAGTGATGCCATACTTCAAATCTAAAGTTTTAAGAGTAAATAGCAGCCAGCGCCGTGGCTCAACAGGCTAATCCTCCGCCTTGTGGCGCCGGCACACCGGGTTCTAATCCCGGTTGGGGCATTGGATTCTATCCCGGTTGCCCCTCTTCCAGGCCAGCTCTCTGCTATGGCCCGGGAAGGCAGTGGAGGATGGCCCAAGTGCTTGGGCCCTGCACCCCATGGGAGACCAGGAGAAGCACCTGGTTCCTGGCTTCGAATCAGCGTGATGCACCGGCCACAGCAGCCATTGGAGGGTGAACCAACGGCAAAAAGGAAGACCTTTCTCTCTCTCTCTCTCTCTCTCTCTCTCACTATCCACTCTGCCTTTCAAAAAAAAAGAGTAAATAGCTTTTGAGCCATTTGCCTTTTAAATTCATATGCATATTTAAGTGCATTTAAGTCACCCAATATTATTGCTGTATCTGCTAAGCACTTTAAGAATACCCACTAATATTCCTTTTACATTTTTCTAGCTAGATTTTCATTACTGAAAGGGGGCTGAGGTCAAGACACTGGAGCAAATCACCCAAATAAAATCATATCAAATTTGTAACTTTCTATAGCATATGCCTGATCTGGTTATATAGTTTTATCTTCAATTATTTATTTCTAATTTATTATTTAAATATAGGATAACTACAGATATTCTGTTTGTCCTCTTCCATTCATCATTCTGTCCCTCCTGTTCCCACCTTAAATGTTAATAATGGTGAGGGAAATGAAAGATCCTCCTAAGATAAGAATAATATTTTTAATTGAAGACACATATTGGTTGCAAACTTCAGTTTGTTGCTTTATGAAAGGGACTCATTGTTGCCTTGCAAGCCTCTGTCCACATTTCTAACTTCTTTTATGTTGTCAAAATTATTTTACTACTGTGCTTTTATTCTTGAGTGCTGTAGGAACACGATGAGACCAGAATCTACCCATTAAGAGGCTCCAAAGTACTTCTTAAAACTGTTAGATGGGCTGTAAGAAATGTCTAGCTGAAATTCAGCTTTCCTCTTGTTCTTCTTACTCCAGAATCTTGGAGGAAAGACCACCACTAGCAATACGATTTCTCAACTTGAAGGAAAAAAAAAAGAACTTTTTGCATAACTAATGAACGTGGACTTTGACTACACTTCGTTCCACATATCTGAAAGATCTGAGTAATTTTCCAAATGAAGTGTGTTAAAAATAACTCATGGATCTCTATGCTAGAAAATATAACATTTAAGTATGTATGTCGATTGAGGAAAATGCAAGTATAAACTTTAAAAATTATCTTGGTGTCTATACAATGACTGTGAAATAAGAGGGTTAAAAAATATCTAACTGTTTTTGAGGAAGTCTATACTTCTAAAAACAATGTACTCACAGCCAAAGAAGACAGTGCTAAAGAACTGCTTAGTATTTTCAGAAAAATTTAAAGACAACAAAAACTAAATTTCCAAGAGTGAAATGGACTGAGACTAATAGAGAAAAATGTGACACAGGAAAACTAAAGAGAAAACAGCTGAGCTTATATATATTGGAAGGAGTAAGAACCAGACTTATTAGTTTAAAATGAACCATAGGGAAAGGCATTGTGACACAGTGGGTTAATTTGTGGCTTGCAATGCTGGCATCCCGTATCAGAGTGCTGTTTCAAGTCTCTGTTGCTTCCCTTCCATTCCAGCTCCCTGCGAATGCACCCAGGAAGCTAGCAGAAGATGGTCCAATCACTTATGTGCCAGGCACACATACGTGAGTCCCCGATGGAGTTTTGCGCTCTTGTCTTTGTGATCACTTGGAGTGTGAACCAACATAAGACAGATACCTCTGTGTGTGTGCGTGTGTGTGCGTGTGTGTGTGTGAGACTCTGCTTTTCAAAAAATAGTCTTTTAAAAGAATCATAACAAAACAGATGTCATTCTTTCTAAATGATGAGTCATGAATTACTTCAGACTTTAAAACGAAGAATTTACATTCACAAAGTTAAAATGGATGTAAAGCAATTTTCTATAAGGTCAATGTTTTACACTTACTCCCATTTCATTAACGCTTTTTTGGAGTTTAGGCTAGGCTGACAGTGTAAAGGGTCTCTTGAAGAATGTGTTCTTTCTAATAATTTTAGTCAAAAAGCTTTCCCATTAAAGTGACAAGTCTGGGACATCCCTAAACTTATATGCACACAAATCTTCTCGACTGTTTTATTTTTTCTTCTTCCTTCACTTTTACAATTCCCTCTCTTGTCACTACACATTCTTATTCCAAGCTATTTTTTCAAACAATTCAGAAGGGGAAAAGATTCTCTAAAAGTTTTTTTTTTCTCCCAAAGTACACATTTTTATGCAGTTCAGGCATCTGAAACTGAAGGGATCCATTAAGTAAAGCTCCAGGCAGGTGTCAGTCAAGGTAGGCTCTTGCTTGATGTTATGAGTAGCTCAGAGGGCAATAGACAAGACTCCAGTGAAAACAATGGTTTTTCTGAAATACACATGTAACCTTGAAATGATAGGGCCAGACTGTGAATACACTCTCCACACTTTTCCCATTTCTATTGCAAAAATACCACAGCCACACCATTACTCTGGGGAGAGAAAGACCAAAGGCACAATACAGAATTGCTGATTAACTGGCAGCCTAAGGAGACCCAGGACAGGTGCCAAAGACATTGAAGGCAACAAAATAAAGAGCAACTACAATCAGTAACATTTCTGTAGGGCTATTTCCAGGCTGGATTATCAAAGTCACCAGTCTTGTCAAGCCACCTTAGCTACACCTATATTGCCTGTGAATTTTGATGAACACAAAGGAAAAATGAAACAAGTGGGGCAAGAAGAAAGCGATTGAATTTTGCCCACTTCACATTTTTAAAAAACTTTTTTAAAAGCAGTATTTCCAAAACCAACTTGAAAACGTTGTAAGAAACATTTGTCTTAAGTTTCTGGTTTGTTACCTTCTGCTTCCATTTTTCATGGACATTTATTCGGTGATAAAGCTTCTTTCCTCAATTTCTTTTTCTTTTGTAATGCATTATCTGGTAAGGCTATTACTTGTTCCAGCATTAAATAGGCTATCTCCTTCAGCTCAGGAGGCAGGGACTCGGTCTTACGCGGCTATGTGTGTTCTTAAAAATCTCAGTACTGAGTGTCTGGTATAAACATAAAAAAGAGTTACAGATTGATTGATTAAGAAGATTAAAATATATTTATATATTACAAGAGAGTGCTTTATTTGGCACATAACTATTGTGAAGGGAAAACTTTTTTGATGATTTAAAATGAATACTTATCACTTCCTTCTTGGATGTGCCTTATTGTAGATAATTTCCTCTGTTTGTTTAGCTTTTGTTGAACAACCACTCAACACATCACTGGGAGAACAGTTCAAACAGCAATATTTTGGAAGAACTAATGTGTAAACTCAGATGACCCAGTCATCTGATAATATAGCTAAACCCCATGTTTTTCTTGCTTCCTCCTCTGTGGATGGCTAAACTGCCTTGCTCATCATCAACAACCAATATTTATTGGACATCCATAAGTTACCTGATATGTAGATCTTGTTTCAAAGCACATGCATGTATCTTATCCTTTCTATAATAAATTTTGGAAAAGCAAGGTTAATCTGAATTTTAAAATTACACCGGTGTTAGTTTCCTTGCGCACTTTAAATTGCACAACTGATTAGTATAGTGAAGTTTAGATAAATTGCAGAGGAAACTAAGGCAAATATTCAAGACAATAGTGTACAAGAGGTCTACCTCCATAAGATAGTAAAATAAATAATTAAGAGTCCCTTCCATATTAGTACTTCTTTATAAACCAACTTAAGAGTTTCTTTTTTTTTTCCTTTCAAATAGCCATATACAATGGAGCGTAATTCTGCTCTTCTGGAGAGTGACAAAATGAAATAGCATCCACAAATGAGTGATCCCTTGACAAAACACCTTTTTTAGATCCCATTAGCTTTTGGTCTTGTCCCAGCCATTTGTACAAGATAATTAAATTGCTTAATTTGCAGTTGAATTGTTTTAGTTGCTCCTTCTATCACTCATTATTGAATGACGCTTAACTCCTGTAAGAGTAATGTGAACAAAAAATTCTATCTTTGCATTACATTGAGCTGAGCCCTCTTGCTTTATAATGAGCAAATAAACAATCCAGCACTTTAATCAGTGTTGTTTTACACCTGAAAACAACTATGTAAACATTTCTATGCTCCACTACGTATGTCACATTTGTTTTCTACAGTGGCTGTTTAATTAGATTGACATGTGGGAAAGAAACTGCAGACCATTTTCTCTGAGATGGCATGAACCAGACATTAGCATTAGCACTCCCTGAATACTGAAAGGTCTATACGATTTGGATGAGCATAATGCATATTGAGAAAGCAAAATCAAGAGAATAAGAGGACTCTAATGTAGTTCTGATTACAATGGGAAAAGGTTTTCATGATTGCAGCAAAGTAAAATATGAGAAGCAGATTTTCATTTGTAGACTATACATTAAGCAGGAGAGTGTTTTCCATTTCTCTAGGAAACCTTATTAGTAGGATAGAGCATCCTAGCTGAACCTAGACAATTTCATTTTCAGTATATTACACCAAACCAGAATTATTACATTTGAAATGTTTATTATTGATTCAAGGAAGATTAGTGACACTGATAAAATGTGAGTAAAACCTACTTAGTAGTATTAATTAGGAACCGAGAATGATACTGCTAATATAATAATGACGAAACCAATTAAGATGTATCAGCAATGACTAACAGCAACATTGTCAAAAGTTAAATTTATTGAAATATATTTTCTCCTCTTATGATATTTACTTCAAAATTAGTATAAATTAAATTTTAATGCTTTTTCATGATTTAAATATTTATTCATAGAGCATGAAATAGCCAGATAGCAATATCCTCAGAATCTTCCATGCGCAGATGAAATAAAAATAACAGGTCTGTCATTCAATTAAATAAAACATAAAGCTCAGAAACTAATATATAATTCACCCTCTTAATTTGGAAAGTGTATTGGAATTGTATTAGTTAAATTATGTCCTTCGGAATTTATTCAATGAATACCTTTCTGAAACATTAGTAATTTACATTGATTGATTTGGATACAATTTTTATTTTTTGCTGCTGGGTTTTTAGGGATTAGATCCAAAATCCAAATTCCTTGACAAATGTAATTTTAGGGAAATGTAAGTTAAACATAGATTCTAACTACCACTTTCCCACCACTTCCCTTCTGGAGGCAACAACAGAATGGCACAAATTTTACTTAGTAGAATAGATCGCATAAGCAACAACCACCTGAATGACTCAGGTGAGCGGCCATTTATTGGGTAGTGCCAGGTACCACCCCATAGGGACTGTTGAAAAGATGCAATGCATATTAGTATATAATATGTATTTAATAATGCAAATTAGTCTTTCTGCCTTCTGGATTTTATGTTTGACTTACGGATGTTCCTCTTATCTAAAACCACATGAGGGGCAGGCATTGTGGCACAGCATGTTAACGCCCTGGCCTTGAGCAACGGGATCTCATATGGGCACCGGTTCAAGACCCGGCTGCTCCACTTCCAATCCAGCTCTCTGCTATAGCCTGGAAAAGCAGTAGAGGATGGCCCAAGTCGTTGAGCTCCTGCACCTGTGTGGGAGACCCAGAGGAGCTCCTGGCTCCTGGCTTCAGATGGGTGTAGCTCAGGCAGTTGCGGCCAATTGGGGAGTGAACCATCGGATGGAGGACCGACCTCTCTCTCTCTCTCTCTCTCTCTCTCTCTCTGTGTGTGTGTGTGTGTTTCTGTAACTCTGACTTTCAAATAAATAAGTAAATCTTAAAAATAAAACCACATGAGATTATTCCTTAGAAGGAAATCTTGAACATGTTATGGTTGGTTCAATTTCTCAACCATGGATATCCTTAAAATGAGTTTAGCTTCACTCTCCCATAACTAAATTTTCCAAATTTCCTCAGATGTTGATGTGAATCCTAGAATTGAAAATCCTAACACTACATAATGAATATTTAAATGTTATTTTGTTTTTGTTTTGCTTTCAGTTGTATTGAGAAAATACTTCAGGCTTAGATTGAGGAAATCTGAATGCAAATCTTACCTTTTAAAAATAGTTTCTAATTTTAGTTACTAAACTGACTGAGCCTCCATATGTCAACACTCTAAAATTGTACTTATGGCATCAATCTTATACCAAGGATATGCGGTTTAGGAGATGAAAAATCATTAAGTTCCTGATGTAGCTTGCCTTCAGTAAATGGTAGCCCTTGAAAAATTTCTCTACTTAGAAAATGATACTGCTTATGCTTAGGAAAAACTACAACTGAAGTTCTCAAAATATTGTCTAATTCAGGGCATTCCAAGCTATCTGTGAAAGTGATTTTATGATCTTGTAAAGCAGTGTACTTGTCTAAATGTCATCCATGAAGAATTTTAGTACCAGGGTAGGCAATGCCTTTGCTGTGACTCTGAGAATCTAATGTATTAATAAATTCCTTAAAATATAAAAAAATTAAAAGTAGAATTTAAAATTTAAGTGCAAAAAAGGAAACAAACAATGAGTATTGGGCTTCCAAATAAAAGCCAAACAAACACTTGTACCAATTTTGGAGATGAGTGAGAGCAATAATGATTAGAAATTCACTTTGCACTTGCTTCTGCAACTGCATATTCATCTCTGACCCTCAACAGATAGGGCAGAAGAGGAGGGTATAACATTCATCTCCCCATCCACACTGTAATTACTCCAAATCAGCTTGAGACAGAAACAGACTCAATGCAGCAAACACTAGCCTGCCTAGGCTCTATGGAGTTCCTGTCCTTCATAGAATGAATGTGAGGCTAAGGAGTAGGTGTTCTGATTGCCTGTGACTAATGGACCAAAGATTTTTGTTATAATAAAAGAAGCAGAGAAAGAATTAACATAAAATTTTAAACATATTTGAAGCATCATTTATGAATGAGAGTTGTCATGCCTAAGGGGAACGAAACAACCTGTAATAAAAATTCTTTGTCTTTTCTAAATGCTAATTTGTTATCCCAATTCTGATTTTAATTGCGCATTTAATCTCAACATTTGCGTTTTCATTAAACTAGATTGGGTAATCATACCTTTTCCTCCCAACCTGCTGCTCTGGATACACCTTATGAAGTACTAAACCTAGTGGACCATCACTACATGTTTACAGATCTACTTCATTTGTGATGAGGTGTTCTTTGTTACCATAGTAATCTGTGTATTAGCAACCTTAATGAGATCCACTGTTTGTACTTCCTGGATCACTTCCACTCCTATCTTCTTTCTAAAAGTCATTATGGTTTTTTTTTTTTTTTTTTTTTTTTTTTTAATAATGAATTAAGTGTTTTTACTCTATTTGAACAGCAGAGGGACAGTCACAGAGAGCTCTTCCATCTATTGATTCACTTCACAAATGCTCACACAACTAGCACTGGGCCAGGCCAAAGCCAGGAGCCTGGAACTCCTTGTGGTCTCCCACATGGGTGGCAGAGACCAAAGTACTTCAATAACCTTCTGCTGCCTTCCAGGATGCACATTAGCAGGAAGCTGAGTGTGATGTGAATAAGTTGGGATTCAAACCAGACTCTGATATGGGATGTGGGCATCCAAAGCAGCAACATGGGTGTTGCACCACATGCCTTTCCAGCCTCTTTCTTTGAATAAAGCCATTCTTATACTTTCTGGCTCCAAAAGATGCTTGAGACTTATATTGTATCTCCTCTTTTCCAGTTCTGGCAACAACTACTTCTCTAAGAAACCCTTGTTCTTTTTAATTGGAGAAAGTTACTAGAGGCTAAGGTCTGGGCCTTAGGTGTGCATGTTGTTACTGAAGTGTCATTGCTTCTAGATTGTCTCAGTAAAGCTGGAAAATAACATGTGTGTACTGACATATTTATACACACACACACGCACATATATATTTTTTTCTGAATCTATGTGCATTAAAAATAAAAGTTATATTTATATCTCACATTCTACTGTAATACTTCTTGGTTTTCTTTGCTTTGTGCTTTTTCCTTATATGTTAACTTCTTTTTCCAACAGTGAGAAACCTGATGTCATTAGCTATAATCATCTACTTAGTACAATACTTACTTAGAGTATACATGTAAAATAGTTTCAGAGTTTATAGCTCCATCCCTCCACTTTTGGATTTTAAATTTTTAATTTACATTTTTAAAATTTATTTGTTTTAAATTTGTGAGGCAGAAGGGCAAGACACATACATATACACACAGAGACATAGAGCTCCAATCCACTGATTCACTCCCCAAATACCCACAATAGCCTCATGATAACTTTAAATTTCCAATTACGTGTATTTGTCCTGAACTATGGAGACCAAAAATTATCTAAGAGAGTTATCAGAGTCCTACTTCTCACAATAAGTGTATTCCATCATTGAGCTTGTGCATTCATGGTTGACTTCTCAGTCCTGCTTGCACTTTTAAGGGTGTCTTAATTATACCTTTGACTGTTATTTAAGCTACTATTAAAGCAGCTCTTAATTTTCTTGGTCTACATATATTTTATTTCCCCTTGAATTTAAAAGAAAAGTAAAATCCTGTTGAATGCTTCTATCAGTAGCTTCTTATTAATAGATCGTACTGTTCTTCACTGAGTGATCTAGTGTTCTCAGCAGTGATGTCTTGTTCCTTTTATTTCCTTCATTTCATTCTGAAAAAAAAAGACCTTCTCTTTTTTATTCTGTATTAGAGAAAATCATGTAGTATAAGTAGTTGAAATGAAAAGTTTGACTTCAAAAACAATGGCAAAAGGAAATTAAACTATGTCACTTTTCTATTGGTGACTTTATTCACTTGTCTCTTTTAGAGTAATTGGTGAAGACATAAAGAGCACTATCATTCACCTTAGAAACATAGATGTAAACTATGAATTATTCCAGTGGTCAATCAGACATGATTTATGGACCCACATATGTGTGTGAGTGTGTGTGTGTGTGCATATGTATGTGTATGATATCTCCAAATGATTTAGCAAAAACTAAATTAAAATAAAAAGTAAAATAAAATCAGAAATGTTTGCCCACAAAAAAAAAAAAGAAAAAGAAAACTATGCCTAGATTTAAAAATGTTTGCACCTATGTACACTTATCTTTTACTTCCATTTTTACACTAACTAGTTGAAGTATCCTGGTGCATGTGTGTATCTCAACCTGCTCCAGTAATCCTCTTAGATCACAGAGTTTCCTGAAGAAAAATCCTTGAGAATTTTCTTGGGAATAGGTTAGTAGATTGCATAAGAATAAATGTCAATAGAAACATAAACAATTAGCAGTTTTAGATTTTAATTATTTCACTGAGGCTGCTAAGAAGACACTATAATATTGTGGAACAAAAAAGGAAAGGGAAAAATAGTGGAGTCAAAATGATTCCTGAGGCGCATGCTGTGGCATAGCGGGTAAAAGCCTCTGCCTGCAGTGCCGGTTTGAGTCCCGGCTGCTCCACTTCTGATGCAGCTCTCTACTGTGACCTGAAAAGCAGTAGAAGATGGCCAAGTCCTTGGGACCCTGTACCCATGTGGTAGATCCGGAAGAAGCTCCTGGCTCATAGTGTCAGATTGGCTGAGCTCTGGCCTTTGTAGCCATTTGTGGAGTGAAACAGTGGATGGGAGATTCTCTCCCTCTCTCTCTCTGCATTTCTGTAACTCTGCTTTTGAAATTAATAAATAAATCTTAAAAAAGATTCCCTATTTATAAATTTTTGTAATTAAAATAATTGTACACTTTTATAGTATAAAATATGACATTTTGCTTCTAAGATTGAATTAATCCCAGTAGACCTTAAGGAGGACATAGAGTTGCAAGTAATCATGAATCTGTAAGTTCTCTGGCAAATAATAATATCTTAGAGAGACCTGGAGTTCTACCAAGTTTTTCAATTTTATGTAAGTAGACAGATTCTAGTTAATATCTTGTTTCTGCCCACCTAAGCCAGACTGAATGTATATGCAAAAAAAACCTTTCAAATTGTACTCACTGTTAAGAATTTCAATTTTACTACTTTTTTTATACCAGGAATATGTACTCCAAGAAGTTTAAATATGAAGAAAGCAGTTGTACCTACTTTCTCCAATTATGATAAAAAGTAGGTGTTAAATTTTTAATAAATACTTATTTTTTATTTTTTTCAGACTAAATTAATTTTATTTAGCATTATGTAGGATATATACATAGCTTATACATTAAAATACATTACAACCTGTAATAACTATAGGAATATTATTGAAGCTTTACATACTTTTCTATAAAATTTCAAAACTTTTTTTTTTGCACAAAACAGTTCAAACCAGCCAAATTTCAAGTGGTCAATAGCCACATGTAATTAGTGGCTACCATGTTGAACAGCTCCGATTTGGGCAACCACATATATATGTTTACAGAGATGTCTGCAACTTGATTATTGTTGAACTGTTTTATTAATAAACCTCAAAAAGAAGGAGATAAGCAGAATGGTACTGTTGTCTTAAGGCTTTTTATATATCTTCGATTGGATTCTCTGGAATTGAAAATCCTGACACTAAATAGATTCTGAGGTTATTTAGGAATATTTAATAAGCATAAATATTAACTTCACAATTCTATGACAGTCAACTATCAGAAGGATTATGGGAAGAATAAGCAGTCCCCTACTCTGGCTCCTATTTCTCAATTTGTTGCTTATCTAATGTGAGTTTCCATACTCATTTACTCCATTGGTTTTAGTGATGATAACCTCACTCTTCAAAGCTGGTGTGGAGGCCCTCGGCTGCTGGATCCTGATTTGTGCGTATCCACACCCTCCACGTAGGTCGACTATGTCCCTCTAATTTGCATGGAGTTTTCTCTGCCATTTTTTCCCTAACTCTTCCCTGAGACTGCGCTCTCTCCACTTTTCTTAAACTCTCTTCTCCTTGATTAGAGCAGTAGCTCCCTCCCTACTCTGCCATCTTAATCCAATCCCCATTTGGTATCAATTTTAATACACAATAGTTCTTTGTTTCTTCCTCAAACTACTATAAATCCAAATTAAAGATTGTCTATATTATTTGAAATTATTGGCCTTTTTCCAAGCATTACTTTCTCAATATTTGATTTTATAGATCATTTATTCCCTTTTGCTAGTTATCAATTGCTACAAAACAAAATATACTCAAAGTTAGTTACTTAAAGTAACATTTATTATCTTTGATGATCAGAACTTGAATGAGAGCCTTGGGCTAGGGTCTCTCATGATGTTCACATTATGAATGTTGGGCCTATAGTTTCATCCATTGGTAGGGCATCTTATTCCAAATTGTTCAGGTCCTAGGAAAGCTGTTGGGTTAAGTGACTTAATTCTATTCTAACTGGCTGTTTCTGAAGGCTTGAGTCTCTCATTTGAGAAACATTCGCATGGTCAGTTGGCTTCATTCAGAATGAGCCAGTGAGACAGAAAGTTTGGGTGCTGAACACAACATTCTTTTTTAACTTATGTTAGGAATTATATCCCATCACTTTTGTGATACTACATCTTCTAGAACTGACACTAAATCAAGCCTATATTGAAACACAAGGAATTGGGCAAGGTAATGAACACAAAAGTGGGGCCACGATTAGGAGTCATGGTAGAGGTTGCCTATGGTGGCCAAGAAAATAGGAAATATGCGGCTAGCACTGTGGCTTAACAGGCTAATCCTCCGCCTAGCAGCACCAGCACAACGGGTTCTAGTTCTGGTTGGGGAGCTGGATTCTGTCCCGGTTGCCGCTCTTCCAGGCCAGCTCTCTGTCATGGCCCAGGAGTGCAGTGGAGGATGGTCCAAGTGCTTGGGCCCTGCACCCCATGGGAGACCAGGAGAGGCACCTGGCTCCTGCCATCGGAACAGCGCGGTGCGACGGCCGCAGCGCTCCAGCCACGGCGGCCATTGGAGGGTGAACCAACGGCAAAGGAAGACCTTTCTCTCTGTCTCTCTCACTTTCCACTCTGCCTGTCCAAAAAGAAAAAAAGACAAAAAAAAAAAAAGAAAATAGGAAATATGTTGTTATTGCACACAATGTATCTACAAAGATAAGCATTAATAAGAATATCAAAGCCATATAAAAATAAAATGTGTTTTATTTATAAATGTGATTTACCTGTTAACTGAAATACTATTTTCAAATACAGGAAGGTGAAAATAACTACTTCACATGATTCAACAACTGGAATCTATACAGATCCTAAATTCATACTGGTAATTAGTAATTTATTTGATAAAATTAATATTTATATATACCTAGTGATATTTCCTTTCAGTTCAATGAAATATATTTGAAAAGTTGCTATTATATTAGATGATTATTGTATTAGATTATTATATATAGTACTATATGCTTAGTTGCAATTATATATGCCTTATATATGGCAATAAGCAAATTCTATCTACAAAATTACAGAAAAACACATATTTTGACCCATGACATCTGCTCAAAATAAATTCTATTTTAGTAAGCACTAGCATTCCCAGGTATTACTTTGGTTTGTAAAACACAGTAACCTATACTTATGCTTCAATTTTATACAGAGTTTCCATCATCCTATAAAGCAAAGGATACTCTAGGGTAAACCTTGTGTTTTCGATATTCACACGACAAAAATAGGAGGACATTCCCAGACCAGAGCAGTTATTAAGGGACTGGAATAACCCAATAAAGCAGCCACATACAATGTGGAACCTTTCTGTATGTATTATTTTGTTTTGCTAAGAATTTTAGATACATGGTATCAAATAGAAAGGTGTGATAACCCATGAAAAAAGCTTTAACAAGTGATAACTTACTGATCAAAATATCCTTCTAGGGAAACTCAATCCACTTGTTAATTTGCCCAATAAGTTATGCTCTTGTTATTTATCCTACTGTTTTTCCCTATACTCCACTTTGCAATTTTTTTTTGCATTTTTGAAAATTTTATTTATTTGCATTCAACATAATTATTTTTTTTGCCTACAACTTTCCTTTTTTATTTTTTTTTTATTAAACTTTTATTTAATGAATATAAATTTCCAAAGTACAGCTTATGGGTTACAATGGCTTCCCCCCTCCCATAACTTCCCTCCCGCCCGCAACCCTCCCCTTTCCCGCTCCCTTTCCCCTTCCATTCATGTAAAGATTCATTTTCAATTCTCTTTCTCACTTTGCAATTTCTAAAAGATTACTAACATTTCCAAGTTTGTAAGAATTTGGCTAAGTAAATTAGTCAATTAGCTGAGAGACCATAATCACACTTTATAAATTTTATAAAAATTATGCTTCACTTCTAAATATTTGATTTATATGATTAAACCATTTCCATGATGTTGTATGTGGTCTGATTCTTACATAGTCCTGGATAATGGAGCACATAATAATTAAGTAATGTAATTATGTAATTAGTTCATTCTTGCTGCTATAATAGAATGAACATTGTAATGACCAGAAATGGATTGCCTCACAGTTCTGGATACTGTAAAGTTAAAGTCTAGAGCCTAGTGCAGCCTTTCTTGTTGTGTCATCTCACAGCAGAAGGCAGAGGGAAAATACAACTGGTAGGGACGGAGATGGAGGGGGATGGGAACATGGAGGAAAGGAGTAAAAGGAGGACCACCTTTCCCTTTTATAAGGACCCCTGAAATATGGGCATTAATCTATTCATGAGTCAGACCTCATGGCCTAATCAGTTCTTAAAATTCCCACTTCTTAATATTGTCAAAAAAGCAATTTCAGCAAGGATTTTGGATGAAATATGCAAAACCTAACAATAATGTCCCTCTTTTTCCCTGATAATCTTCCAGAGTTTTTATCATTATTTATTCCTAGTTTTATTATATTGTGGTCAGAGAAGATATTCAATATGATTTATATTCTTAAAAATTATTAAGACTTGCTTTGTGACCTACCTTATAATCAATCTTAGAAAATCTTCCATGTGGTGTTGAAAACAATGTGCTCTCTGCAGCTCTTATGTGGAAAGTCTGTAGGTATTTGCCAACTCCAATTGATCTAGGGTGCAATTTAACTCTGCCATTTCTCTGTTGATCTTCTATTTAGATGATCTGTCCATTTTTGTATGTGAGATGATAAAGTCCCCTACTATTATTGTATTGGAGTCTATCTCTCACTTTAGGTTTGCTATTATATGCTTGATGCATCTGGGTGCTCCCTATTGATGCATATGTTTTTGCAAATGTTATTTCCATTTGATGGATTGAGCCTTTTATCTTATAATGATAGTCCTGGTTCTTTTTTACTGAGGTTGATTTAAAATCTATTTCATATGATAAAAGTATGGTTATTCCTGCTTTCATTTGTTTTCTACTTGCATGGAATATGTTGTTTCATCTTTCACTTTCAGTCTATTCATATCCTTCAAGATAAAGTGAGTCCCTTGTATGCAACTCATGGTAGGATTTTTGTAATCCATTTGGTTATTCTATGACTCTTAACTGGAACATTTAGCCATTGAAATTTAAATTAACTATTGATATGTAAAGTAATAATACAGCCATTTTGACACTTGTTTGGAATTTCATTGTAGTTGCTTTCTTTGCTTCTTGCTCTCTTAAGATCTTCATTTATGGTTAAATGACCTCCTCTATTGTTCTGCTTTGACTCCTTGCCTATTTTTTGGTAAGTCTATCATAGGCATTTGCTTTGTGGTTGCCATGAGATTTACAGACACTTCATTTGCCTGTAAGAAGCTATCTGGAAATGGTAACAATGTTTATTATGCATATAGATAAAGAGACAAGGAAGAGAGGAGGAAAAGGTTCAGTAATACACTGCTGTGGTAATGCAAATTGGGACAACCATTCCTCAGAAGGCTAAAACACATTTACCACATGAGCCAACTATCCCATTCCTGGGAAGATATCTGAAGGAAACAAAGAGATACCACACTCCCCTGTTTATAGCAGCTCAATTCACAATAGCTAAGATGTGGAATTAACCTAGATGTCCATCGAATGATGATTGGATAAAAAATGTCATATATATACCCAATGAGATATTATTCAGTCATAGGAAAGAATGAAATCTTGATACTTGTAACAAAATTGATGGAATTGGAGATAATTATGCTAAGTAAAATAAACCAGAGTCAGAAAGACAAATATCACATTTTTCTTGTTTATGAAAATTAACATATACAGAGAGTATAAAAATTGTGTGGATATCATATCATCTGACATAGTTATAAATTTTTTCACTGAATCATACTATATAAATTATAATATATTCTTCTTTCCTTGTGTTAAAAAAATAAAGAAATGGAGAGAGAATACTAGTAATGATTTGTTCTTAATTTGGATGCTGGCTGTTATTGTGCTCAGAGGACAAAAAATTCATTTATCTTTACTCTTAGGTTCATTTCATGATATGTATGCTGTATTTTAAAAAATTTTAAAATGATATACAAAAATTAAATAATAATAATTCTACATTTATGCTCTATTCTGTGCATTTTGAATTTTTTATAGTTTTTTTACCTCTTTCTACAGTGCCTGACTCTTAACATTTTAATGTAATAATTATAATTGTCTTAGTCTTCACAGTGAGGATATAAATGGGTAACATGACATGTTTATAATATTAGAGCATTCTATATTTGATTATATAATTAAAACCAGTGAGCTTTCTACCTTCTGATATTTGCTTCTTACTAGTATCTCTTTCTTTCAGTTTGAAGAACTGCCTTTAATATTTCTTTTTTTATTTAAAAGTCAGAGTTACACAGAGAGGGGAGGGGCAAAGAGAGAGAGAGAGAGAGGCCTTCCATCTGCTGGTTCACTCCCCGGTTGGCTGCAACAGCTGGAGGTTGGTCAATCCGAGTCAGGAGCCAGGAGTTTCTTCCGGGTCTCCCACATGGGTACAGGGGCCCCAGCACCTGGGCCATCTTCTACTGCTTTCCCAGGCCACAGCAGAGAGCTGGATCGGAAGTGAAGTGACTGGGACTCTAACCAGTGCCCATATGGGATGCCAGAACAGCAGATGGAGGCTCAACCTGCTATGCCACAGCACTGGCCCATTTAATATTTCTTGTAACATAAATATAATGGTGATAAACTTTCTTGGCGTTTGTTGGGGAATGTCTTTATTATTCCCTCATATATACAGGATAGGTTTGCTGAAAAATATTTTTGGCTGACAAATTCTTTCCGTAAGTACTGTGAAAATCTTATACCACTCTCTTGGCTTGTAAGGTTCTGTGGGGAAGTCTGCACTCACATAAATTGGGACCTCTTTATGTATTATTTGCTTCTTTCCTCTTATAGGTTTAAAAATCTTCTATTTGTTTTTAACCTTGAAGAGTTTTACTGTAATATGTCTTTGAGAAGAGTTGGTTGAGTTGATTAACTAGTGACCTTTGACCTTCTGAATCTGGTTAATTTTATCTTTCTCTAGGTTTGGTAAGTTTACTGTCATTATTTCTTTCAATGTACTTTCTACTACTTAGGGATTATCAAATTTCTCTTGAATCCCCTAACTCAGATATTCGTCGTTTACATATAATCCTATATATCCTATTAAGTTTCTTTTTTCTCTTCGAACTGTGTGCTTAAAAATAGTCTATCCTCAACATTGCTGATTCTTCCTATTGTTAGATCAATTCTGCTATTAATGCCTTTTGTCATGTTTTTAATTTCACTCTTTGTACTTTTCAGTTAAAAGTTTCTGCTTCATTTTGTTTAATTACTTCCATCTCTCCATCAACTCTCTCTTTAAGAATAGTGAGTCATGTCTCCATGTTCTCTTGAATTACATTGAGTTTTTTAAAAACAAATTTTTAAACTCTTCATCCAAGAATTTGGAAATTTTAATTCCTAGATGGTTACTTTCTGAAATCTTATGTTGCTCTTTAGCAGAGGTCATGTCTCTGGAAGTTCTGGATGTTTTTTGATGGACAGTGCTGTCTGGTAATTGAATTAGTTTTAGTAATCCAACTTTGTTTGTGGCTGCCATTCTAGAAATTCTAAGCCATCTCTTAAACTTTATCTAAGGCCTATGGATTGTTCTGCTATTTTAGTACTAATGTTCCATGTCGAGGTTTGCCCCATATCCTCTGTTCATACGTTTTTAATTCAGTTCCATAATACTCCCTAAACTTAAATTTGTCCCAAATCAGCAGTTGATGTGTTGTTCAATATGAACTGGGGAACTGCTTAAGAAAGGTTAGTCCATTATTAAAAGCCTCTCTCTGTACCTGAAATTTATTTTCATGAAAGCCGTGATGCAAGATATCATCTCATTCTCACAACCCAACAAGGCAAGTGCAGGACTAAAAACTCATTCAGCTATGGTCTGTCTACTGCTAAGATGAGCTCACTGCATGATGCTGCCTATCAGCCAATGATAATAATGGCTGGGGTACAAGACTGCTTAATCAGGACCACAGAGCTCTTTTGCACATTGAAGTAGTTACACAGACTCTGTCAGCAGGCACTGGTATGGGGGCAGGGGCTCAAAGCTGGGTGTTATCAACCTGGCATTGAGTCTCAAAGAATTCCTTGTTGGCAGCTGAAGAATGTATAAAGGGTGATGGAGGCAGCCCCTTAGCCACTCGAGTCAGGTCCTGGGTGAGTCCCTTGTGAGTATTATAGGTACCATGCCCTGTACCTGTACCTGTACCTGTGTGTATCTTGGGGATACACACCAGGTTCATGGGAGGCTAGTAGTGATACACATCTACATTAAGTGTCACCAGGGGGCAGATCTCCATGTGATGCTGGGGCAAGCCCCCAGAGACTTTGTCCACAGGTACTGGCCTAGCGATGATAACTGATTGAGTGCTAAATTGGGTTTTTTCAGACATTGTGTTTTCCCAGACACAGTCACTTGGCCTTTGGTCTGCCCAAGGCTGGAAAAAGGAGTGATTTAGACAATATCTATCTATCCAAATTGGCTACAGGATGGTCACACCTGGAAGTTCTTAGTATCCACACAGTCCCACAAGTGACCACCAAGCCCATCCAAGACAGACAGTGTCAGATGTTCAAATGAATCCAACTGACCAGAGCACAGGGCTCTGCATTATTTTTATCAAGCCTAGAGGTTTAGTCTTCGGCACCAGTTGTTGGTAGAGGCCTTAGGATCTTTTTTAGGTGCTGGCTGTCAGCATGGTAGGTCTGTTTTTGAGCCCTAAGTTATTGTCTTGTGTTCCCTATCAAAACATCTCTGGGAGATTTAAATTTATTTCTCTGCCAGCAGGTGGGTGGTGGTAGTGGTGGTGGTGGTAGAAGTTTCCAACACTCACCTGATAGGCATGATCATTAAGGCAGGACTGAAAACTCAGTCTGGCTGAATTTTTCAAAATGGGCTTGGCATTGGGATTCAGCTCACTCTTCCTCTCCCGAGTGCAAAGTGTCTTTCTCCACTTCTTACCCCTTGAATTTGGAGGAGGAGTAACACAAGCAACTTTCCTTTTTATTTTTTTCAATGTCACTCTTCTTAGGGTCATAACAAGTTGAAGCATTTTGGTCTCTTATCTGGCATCCATAGCTCTTATCAAAGTGAGTTGGTGTGTGAATAGCTGTTCACATTGGTGTCTCTGTGAAAAGGTGGCTACCAGAGCCTCTTTCTCAGACACCATTTTGATTTTGCCTCTCAATATTGATTTTAAGCACAAATTTTATATTATTTGTCATCCATGTATCTGCTGTCTATTATTGATCTTTCTATCTATCCACCTACATAAAATCTATTAGCTATCTATCATCAGTCTATCTATCTGGTTCATTATTTAAGGAGAGCATCTTAGAATCCTAGAAGTTAAATATATTTTTGTGTGCAAGAATGTAGAACTTGGTAGACTATCTCAGAAGCATACAGTCTGTTCTCTTTTTATTAGTTAAATATAAGATAAATGTGCTAAAATTACAAAATAGTATTTAAAATGCACTCATAAATTTTATAAATATGTCCTATAATGATTGTGAATTGTGTTTGATATTCTCATGAGAGATATATTCTATATAAATTGGTATCTCAAAAAACTATTTTGAAGGCAATGTTCCACTAGTATGAGAAAATGTGATATTTAGAGGAACACTAATATTTTCAAAAGCTACATCATATTCATTAAATTTCACCACTGACTTTATAAAGTGTACACTGAAGCAGAAAGTCAAGACAATAGTAATTCAAAATAATGTAGCACATTGAGATAAATAGTTGTTTTCTATTTTCCCTGAAAACTGGGAAATAAAAAAGAATAGACAAGTACTCTCTTATAGAACATGAGGTTTTATGTTTGGTGATAATAAGTAGGTAAATAAGTTGTCAGAATGTATTGATTCACTATCAAGAAATATCTAGTTTACTTCTTGCCAATTTAATTCAACAAATATGCATTTCACATTTATGTTAGGCAAAGCAAATGATAAACTCTTGGAAAATAAAGATGAATTATACTAATTTCAGGATTTATTTATCTCTGCATCTATTTATCTATCTATATGTTTCTATGTATATCAATCTTTAATATATTGCTTATTTTTAAAAAAGTTTTATTTATTTATTTGAAAGGCAGAGTTACAGAGAGAGTGAGAGCAAGAGAGAAGAGGGAGAAACAGAGAGAGGGAGAGAGAGAGAGAAGAGAGAGAGAGAAATATTCTCCATTTGCTGGTTCACTCCCAAATGGCTGCAATGGCCAGAGCTGAGCTGGTCCAAAGCCAAGAGGCAGGAGCTTCTTCTAGGTCTCCTGCATGGGTGCAGGGCCTAAGGAATTGGGCCATCCTCTGCTGCTTTCCCAAGCATATTAGCAGGGAGCTGGATCAGAAGTGGATCAGCTGGAACTCAAACCAGTGCCCATATGGTATGGCAGCACTGCAGAAGGCAGTTTAACTTGCTGCACCACAGGGCCAGCCCCATACATTTGTTATATGTAAGAACTTCACAATGTAGAGAAATAGACTACATACAGAGCACAATACATGTAATAGAGCACCAAAGAAGCCAAAAGGATGCAGAGAAAAGAAATACAAGTTTATCAAGTTGGGGAGATTTTGGAACAAATATGTTATAAATATGTGGAAGATATGTAAATTGGAATGAGTACACAAAATGGTATATTTTGCAAGGGTCTACATAATGAAGAGATTGTTATAATATAGATCTCTATATTCTCCCAATTCAAAATAAGAGTACCAGAAAAGGTTTGAGAGAAAACTAGGGTTGGTATTCTGGGACTTACTTGTGAATAATTAAATACACAGTTCAAGGAGAAGGATCAGACAGTGCCAAGTTCCATGATTTTGTCTATATTTAATGGGAAGAATTATTTGTTATATCACTCATCATGAGACTACAAATAAGGTATTACTAGTAAATCATCAGATGTTAGGGGATAAACTTGGACTATTTAGCATTTTCAGAAAATTCACTGAGAAATTGTATTATGCAAGACTCAATTTGGTTCAGTTCAGAATCTACACAGCTGAAAAACAGTAAATGTTGCCAAGAAACTTCCAAAATAACAATGATATTAACCAAGCTGCTATTTTAGTATTATTATGACACATTTAATATTGTTATTTTGCTACGAATAACGTTTACATAGCTTCTAATATAGTTTTGTGACATACCAAGATGTTTTAGTTCATATCTGATTATTGTCCTGTAGAATTATAATAGAGCTGAAAATTTTCGATTGCCTGGTGCTGTCAGAGCCATCCTAAACTGGTAGCATAACACAGCATTCACATGTATGTGGGGACGATGCTGCAAACAAACTTACTACACTACCAGTAATATAAAATACAATACATTGGACTTTGTATACTATTTAATACTTGATAATGATTACAACATCTATGTTACTGGCTTATATATTCACAATATTTTGCATGTATCATTATTTTAGAGTGTACTTATATCTAAAAATTTTCCACTGCGAAACAGTATGCCATGTTATACAAGCAAAAGCCTCATATAAGTTGAGTTCATCATGTCTCTTGATTGCGTTGTGTAAGTGATCTATACATCTGTATTTGTGCAAGTATACTCCATGATGTTCAAACAACAAAACAATCGACTACCAATGAAATATTTATTTATTTATTTTGACAGGTAGAGTTAGACAGTGAGAGAGAGAGAGACAGAGAGAAAGGTCTTGCTTTTTTCAGTTGGTTCACCTCACCAATGGCTGCCACAGCCGGTGCCCTGCAGCAATCTGAAGCCAGGAGCCAGGTGCTTCCTCCTGATCTCCCATGCGGGTGCAGCGCCCAACCACTTGGACCATCCTCCACTGCACGCCAGGGCCACAGCAGAGAGCTGGACTGGAAGAGGAGCAACTGGGACAGGTAATGGCACCCCAACCGGGACTAGAACCCAGGGTGCAGGCGCCGCAGGCAGAGGATTAGCCAAGTGAGCTGCGGCGCTGGCTGAAGTATTTATGATTAGGTGATGCATGATTATGTATAAACTCATTTAATCCTCTTTAAAAATCTGTAAGTTAGGAAATTTTTTCCCATTTTAAGGCAGAAAAAACAGAAGTACAGAAAAGCTAAGTTGCCAAAGGTTACATGTCTACTGATTGGCAAAGTAAGAATTCCAAATGCCAGAAGTCTGGCACCAGTATCCATTCTTTTTGTAATGATATATATTGGGGCAAGTATTTGGAATAGTGGTGAAGATGCTGCTTTGGAAGCCTATATCCCACATGAAAGTGTATGGGTTTAAGTCCTGTCTCTCCTTCTAATTCCAGCTTTCTGCAAATTCTCACCCTGCAAATCAGCAGATGATGAATTAAATAATAGAGTCACTGACACCCTCATTGGCGACCCAGATTGAGATCTGGATTACTTGCTTTGGCCTGGCCAAGCTTCAGGAGCTGTGGGTATTTGGAGAATAAAGTAGTAAGTGGAAAATCTCTCTCTCTCTCCCCCATCATCTGTTTATTATGTTTAATTAAAATAAATGAAAATGTACAAATAATTTTCAAATGAATACACACAAATCAGATGAAACACAATGGAAACTATGTCCAAATTAGTTTAAGATTCAATGGTAGTTCAAATAAGGGGACAGCTAATTTAGTCTACAGGGAATCTCTTGTGGAATTAAAATTTTATATTATTGCTGAAGATCAAGGAGAATATATCCATTGAGTAGGAGAATTAATAGTTTGAGTCCAAGGAAATCCTGATTCAAGGGAAGGTCATCTTAACAAGGGTTGGAGCTTGGTGGTATTTTTCTTGCCTTTATTCTGCTGCATCCCACATCAGAGCTGTGTTGAAGATGGCAACTCATGTTCCTGGTGTATGGCATTGCTTCTTATTCTGGAGAAAGAACAGCAGGTGTTATTCATAAGTTATTGCATTTTAATATTTTAAATTTATTCAATAGAGAGGGCTACAGAGAGAGACAGAGACAGACAGACAGAACTTCCATCTGATTTGCTCTCCAAATGACAATGACAGCTGGAATTTCACCAGTCTCAAGACAGAAGCTCAGAACTCAATCTAGGCCTTTTATATGGGTGGCAGGGACCCATGTACTTAAGCCATCATCTACTGCCACACAGGATAGCCTGGCATTGGAAGCAGAGGTAGTACTTACCTTTGTTTACCTGTCCAAGTTCTACCTGAAAGACTAATGCAAAATCCTTGCCCTTATTCCAGCTAAAGTAGAGCTCACTCATTGTAGCAAGACACTGAACATTGGATCTCAGGTAAAATATTACAATGGAGAGACACTAGATTTGGGATTTTAGAAACCCATGTACATGCTCAATATAGCATACAGTGTTAGAAAATGTGGAAGAAAAAGTTTTCACAACTTGTTGAGTAAATTGAGTGGAAGCAGAAAATGAAGGCTAACAAAGAGATGGGAACCATTTGAACAAGTCTTTTTTTTTTTGCATTTCTTCTTTTTTTATTTTTTTAACTTTTATTTACTAAATATAAATTTCCAATGTACAGCTTTTGGATTACAATGACTTTTTCTCCCCCATAACTTCCCTCACACCTGCAACCCTCCTGTCTCCTGCTCCCTCTCCCATTCGATTCACATCAAGATTCATTTTCAATTCTCTGTATATACAGAAGATCAATTTAGTATATATTAAGTAAAGATTTCAACAGTTTGCACCCACACAGAAACACAAAGTGTAAAGTACTGTTTGAGTACTAGTTATAGCATTAATTCACATTGAACAACACATTAAAGACAGAGATCCTACATGAGGAGTAAGTGCACAGTGACTCCTGTTGTTGACTTAACAATTGACACTCTTGTTTATGGCATCAGTAATCTCCCTAGGCTCTTGTCATGAGTTGCCAAGGCTATGGAAGTCTTTTGAGTTTGCCGACTCCGGTATTATTTAGACAAGGTCATAGTCAAAGTGGATGTTCTCTCCTCCCTTCAGAGAAAGGTACCTCTTTCTTTGATGGCCCCGTTCTTTCCACTGGGATCTCACTTGCAGAGAGCTTTCATTTATTTTTTTCTTTTCCAGAGTGTCTTGACTTTCCATGCCTAAAATACTCTCATGGGTTCTTCAGCCATATCCGAATGCCTTAAGGGCTGATTCTGAGGCCAGAGTGCTGTTTAGGACATCTGCCATTCTATGAGTCTGCTGTGTATTCCGCTTCCCATCTTGGATTGTTCTCTCCTTTTTAATTCTATCAGTTAGTATTAGCAGACACTAGTCTTGTTTATGTGATCCCTTTGACTCTTAGACCTATCATTATGATCAATTGTGAACTGAAATTGATCACTTTGACTAGTGAGATGGCATTGGTACATGCCACCTTGATGGGATTGAATTGGAATCCCCTGGCACGTTTCTAACTCCATCATTTGGGGCAAGTCCGATTGAGCATGTCCCACATTGTACATCTCCTCCCTCTCTTATTCCCACTCTTATATTTAACAGGGATCACTTTTCAGTTGAAATTTAAACACCTAAGAATAATTGTGTGTTAATTACAGAGTTTAACCAATAGTATTAAGTAGAACAACAAAAAAAGTACTAAAAGGGATAAAATATTAAGTTGTACATCAGCAGTCAGGACAAGGACTAATCAAGTCACTGGTCCTCATAGTGTCCATTTCACTTCAACAGGTTTCCTTTTTGGTGCTTGGATCTCAGCATAGAACCAATAATCAAACACAGGGAGATGTTTTGATTCATTTTTTTTGTTTAGCTTCTGGTGTGTCAAATTGTTTTTTTCAAAATAGTTGAACGCAGCTAAAGAAGCAGAGATCTGGGGCCGGTGCTGTGGCACAGTGGGTCAAAGCCCTGGCCTGAAGCACCGGCATCCCATATGGGCTATGAAGCAGTATTAAGTCTATGAAGTAGACTTTTTAAAATGTTTATTTATTTATTTGAAATTCTGAGTTAACTGTGATAGAGAGAAAGACAGAGAGAGGAGAGAGATCTTCCATCTGCTGGTTAACTCCCCATAATGTCCCAATGATCAGGGCTGGGCCAGGCTGAAGCCAGGGGCCGGGATTTTCAGCCGGGTCTCCTGTGTGGGTGCAGGGACCCAAGCATTTGGGCCTTCCTCTGCTGTTTTCACAGGCACATCAGCAGGGAGCTAGGTTGAGAAGCTCGAACTCAAACTGGTGTCTATATGGGTTTATATGTCAGCTTAACCCACTGTGCTACAGCATTAGCCCCCTAGACTGGACATTTAACATAAGTGGTTGATACTGGTAAAGAGTCCTGCATCCTACATTGGGGTACTGTATTCCATATCCAGCCGTGGCTCCTGACTCCAACTTCATGCTAATGCAGACCCGATGAAGCAGTTGTGGGTGGCTCAAGACACTGGCTCAATAACTTCCAAGTAGCATTGACTAAAAGAGATATGCTTTAAAATACATTTTAATCAAACTCCAGAAAGACAAAAAGAGCTTATGAAAGCAGCAAGAGAAGTACCTGATCATGTGCAAGAAATGTTTGAAATGAACAAGAGCTGATTTCTCATCAGAAATTATGGAGGACAGAAGGCATATCTAAAATGCTGAGAGAAAAGTACTCATAACAAGGAATTTGAAATGAGGGAAGGTCTGAGACATTTTTGGATAAATGAAAGCTGAACGATTTCATCAGTAGAGTTGCCTTGCAAGCAATGCTAAAATGAGAATCTCTGGTCAGAACAGAAAGAACACAGAAGTAACTCAAAATTGTACAAAGAAGCCAAGTTTCCTGGTAGTAGCAAACACAAAGCTACATACAAAATATTATTGTACTTTTTTTTTTTTAATTTTTGACAGGCAGAGTGGACAGTGAGAGAGAGACAGACAGAAAGGTCTTCCTTTTGCCGTTGGTTCACCCTCCAGTGGCAGCCGCGGTAGCGCGCTGCGGCCGGCGCACCACGCTGATCCGATGGCAGGAGCCAGGTGCTTCTCCTGGTCTCCCATGGGGTGCAGGGCCCAAGGACTTGGGCCATCCTCCACTGCACTCCCTGGCCAGCAGAGAGCTGGCCTAGAAGAGGGGCAACCAGGACAGGATTGGTGCCCCGACCGGGACTAGAACCAGGTGTGCTGGCGCCGCAAGGCGGAGGATTAGCCTAGTGAGCCGCGGCGCCGGCCGTACTTTTGGTTTTTAACTACACATTTTATCTCCTACATGACTTAAAAAATGAATGTATGAAAAATTGTCATGAATCTTATTTATAAAATATTTAATGATATGAGTTGTGACAAGAATCACATATAGGTGGTAGGGACTCCATAGATGCAGTTTTTTGTTTGTTTGTTTGTTTGTTTTGTTTTTTGGTATGCTACTGAAGCTAAGCTGGTTTTAATTCCAACTAGCTTAGTTAACATTTACAATATTGTCATTCTCAAGGTAGTCATTAAGAAAATATCCAAAAATTACCCAGAAAAAGAAAGTATATGAAATAAAAGGGATGTTACAAGAATTAACAAAACACAAAACAGTAATTGAGAAAATTAGACATAAATGTACAAAACATACATAAAATACGTAACAAGATGACAGAAACAAACACTTGTTAATCAGCAATTGACTTTAATCTGTGAGTTAAATCCATCAAAAGAAAGAGTTGGTAGAATACGTAAACAAAGATAATTAAAATATACATTGTCTTAAAGAGATTCATTCTGATTTAAAGGTATATTTAGGTTGAAAGTGAAACAATGGAAAATCATGCTGTGTGCAGACAGTAATTACAAGAAATCAGGGATAGTTAAACTAGCATCACATAGACAAGACTTTAAGTAAAAAATTGTTGCAAGATGAAGATGTGGACAATATACAAGTGGACTTCCAAAGTTTTAGGGAAACCTTGCATTACCTTTTATTTATTTATTTATTTATTTGTTTATTTTTATTTTTTGACAGGCGTTATCTTTTAGAACATTTTCTGTGAACTTTCTTTTTATCCACGCTCATGCTGGCAAAAAGTTATTTCTTCTAGAAGATCTAATAATTACAAACATATCCACATCATATGATAGAGCTCTCAAAAATACAACATGCAAACACTACAGACCTGAAGGCAGAAATAGTTACACAGTAATAGTTGGAGATCACAATATTAGGATTTTATTAATAGGTAGGTCATTTTGACAGGTTAATAAGGAAGTGAGGACTTGAATTTTTTTAACCAACTAGACCTAACATGGTAAGGTATTTAAAAAAATTTTATAGAGAAATAGAATTAAAAGACAAGTGTGGTTCAAAGCCTTCTGAAATTAAAGCACATTTTTTCATATGTAATTTCTATGAACTTTTAGAAGACTTGTACATAAGATATTGTACCCTCCAAAAGCAGTTCAAGTGCATGTGGATCAATCTCAAGGAGAGCCCATATTTTAAGTCACAAAAGAAGTCTCGATTTATTGAAAATATCTTTTTCAATCACACTGGTAGAAAACTGGAAATCATTTAGAAAAGTGAGGCTAGAGGAGCCAGAGTTGTGGTATAGCAGATAAAGCCAGAACCTGAGATGTGGGCCATTTTTATGTGTGCTGATTTGTGTCCTGGCTGATCCACTTCCAATCCACTTCACTGCTAATGGCCTGGGAAAGCAGCAGTAGAATGGCAATTTCCCTGTTGCTCACCTGGGAGATCCAGATAAAACTCCTGACTCCTGGATTCAGCTTGGCCCTGTCCTAGACTCTGTGGTCATCTGGGGAGTGAATCACCAGATAGAAGAACTCTCTCTCTGTGTCTCTCCCTCTCTCTCCATAACTGACATTCAAATAAATAAATTAAAATATTTTAAAAAAGAAGAGACTAGAACATTTACAAATGAATGCAAGTGTCAAAGAACTGTGTAAAGAAATGACCAGGGAAATTAGAAGATTCTTTGAGTTAAATGATTAGGAAAACAAAACATTACAATGTTTGTGGCATGTAGTAAAAGAAGTGCTAAATATGTTGTGTGGTTTTATATACTGTAAAAGAAGTGATAATTAAATTAACAAACTTCATACTTTAAGGAATTAGAATAAAAGAGCAAAGAAAATACAAAACTAGTAGAAGGGAGAAAATAATAATGATTTGAAGGGAGATAAATTAAATCAAGAATATAAAATCAATACAGAAGTTCAGTGCAAACATTGATTTCTTATGAAAATACTAAAAAATGGCTAAATCCTTAGTAGGACTAAATAAGAAAAGAGTTACAAAACACAAATGATTAGAATTAAAAATACATGTGGTGGTATTGTTAAACCACTTACAGAAATACAAAGGCTTCTCATAGCATACTATGAATAATCAGATATTTTGGGCAAAATAGACAAGTTCCTATACCAAAACTGACTCAAATAAATAGAACACTTAAAATAGAACCTTACAAGTAAAGATACTGAATCAATAACTCTAGAACTTCACAACCCACAAAATTCAAGGACCAAATGTCATCACTGACGTACTTCATTTAACTTTTAATGAAGAATTAATGCCAATCCACCTCAAACTCCTCCAAAACCATAGAATAGGCAGAAATACAGCTCCCTTCTAATGTGCTTTCGAAAGGAGCAGAAGATGGCCTGAATTCTTGGGCCCCTGCACATATATGGGAGACCTGGATGAAGTTCGGTATGGAGGTCAGCATACATGGCTACCAAAGCCAGATAAAGACATCATAAGAAAATAAAACTACGCATCACTGTCCCTTATAGATATTAAAATACCCAGCAAACTACAAGAAAATTAAACTCAACAGCATATTAAAATAGTGTACTCAGTAAAATAGTGTACACTGTGATCAGCTTTGTGGTTCAGTGAGTTCCACCACTGCTTGCAGCACCAGCATCTCATGTGAATCCAAACCCCAGTAACTCTGCTTTTATCCAACTCCCTGCTAATGAGCCTTGGGATGCAACAGATAGAATTCATGTTTCTGGCTTTGGCGATCATTTAAGGAGTGAACCAGTGGATGGAAGACCTCTTGATCTCTCTCCTCCTCCCTCTCTTTCTCTCTCTGTCACTTTTTCAAAAATAAATATTTGTAGAGATAAATCTTTTTTTAAAAAAATAGATTTATTTTATTGATTTTATACAGTTACAGAGAGAGAGAGACGTAGAGAGAGGTCTTCCATCCTCTGGTTCACTCCCCAGATGGCTGCAATGGCTGGAGCTGTGCTGATCCGAAGCCAGGAGCCAGGAGCTTCTTCCAGATCTCCCACATGGGTGCAGGGGCCCAAGGACTTGGGCCATCTTTTACTGCTTTCCCAGGCCATAGCAGAGAGCTGGATTGGAAGAGGAGCAGCCGGGACGCACACCGTCACACAATATGGAATGCTGGCGCTTCAGGCCAGGGCTTTAACATGCTGTGCCACAACACTGGCCCCCTGTAGAGATAAAAAAAAAAAAAAAAAAAAAAAAAAAAACATGTTATACACTAAAACCAAGTTGGGGTTTACTCCAAGTTTACAGAAGAGGTTAAATGTAAGAAAACCAATCAAGTACATATACCGTATTAATAAAAGTAAGGATAAATCAAAAACAAAAACAAAACAAGCTATATCTTGCTCTGTAGTCCTCTTAGTTGATGCAGTAAGAACATTTTACAAATTTCAACAACCTTGCAAGATAAAAAAAATCCAGAACACTAGAAATATAAATACTAATCAAAGCACTAATGGTGTTCCATTTCATATCCACTTAGATGGAACTCATTTTTTTTTAAATACAAAGAATTGAAGAGGTGGTAGAGAAATTGAAATTCAGTGAACAATACTGGTGAGAATGTAATATGGTTCAGCTGACAGACACGAATGGTTCAGCTACTATGGAAAGTTTTGATATTTGCTCAAAAAGCTAAACATGGAATTATCATATAACCCAGCAATTTCACTTCTAGGTATACTCCAGAAAAACTGAAAATAATTACTCAAACATATACATGCAATTTCATAGCAAGACAATTTACAATTATCAAAATGGGAAGACAACTCAAATATTCATCAAAAGATGAATTTACCAATAAATCATGGTATACATGAGAGTACTTTATAATGTTTATAAAAATTGAATTAAAACATTAAAACATTTAATTAAAACATTAAAACATCTGTTTTGTGAAAAAATTTTAAAATCAGGTATCCTTGAAAAGCTCTGAAAATGCATATGGTAGAAAAATCTATGGAGGTGTCAAAACCTTTTTCATCTAAATTAACTTAACTTTTAATTCTATTTTCCATAAAGTTTTTGAAGCACTCTGGCAATAGAAAGGATTATCATTCAATAATAAAGGAAGATGCAATATTGACACATGCTGCAGTGTGGATGAATCTTCCAAACAGTACCTTATGTGAAAGCTGACAGACACGAATGGTCACATACTGCATGGTTAAATTAATATGAAAAAATCCAGAATAATTATATGGATGTGAAAAATGTTACTTTAATATGAAAAATCCAGGTAATTGATGTAGACCAAATGGAGATTAACAGTTGCTAGGAGTTAGGATTTTGGGAGAATGGATAGAAAGTGTTTATTCAGTAAGAGGGTTTTTTTTTTTTTTTTTGCATTAATGGAAATGTTGAGATTAGTTACATGAAGTATTTTGTGCATCATTACAAATATATTGACTGTCACTCATTGGCTCATTTTGAAATGATTAATTTTACATCAAGTGACTTCAATTTCAAATTATTTTTAGTACATAGAAAAGGTCAAAATAATAAAAAAGATAGGCAGATTATACATTCATTCTCCCTAATTCACCTATGTTATGGTAGAACTTTTCATACTGTCTTGAGATTTGACCTGGTTGGTAAGATGCTGACTGTATCACTTGCATCCCATATCAGATTACCTTGGTTTGAATCCTGGCTCCAGCTGCCTGTCCCCCACATGAGAGACCTAGATTGAATTGCTGCTTCCTGATTTAGACCCACTCGAACTATGGCCACTGTTGAGCATTTGGAGTGAGAACAGTAGATGGGAGCTGTCTTCCTAGTTCACTCTCTATCTCTTGATAGATATCTATCTTTCTGTATCTCAAAAAATTAAAAAAAGAAATATTCATAGGAAGTAAAATATGAATGCAGTTATGATATATTTATCATTGATAGCAATATACTGATAAATGGAATAAATCTTTTACCATTAACCCATGGCGTTTCTAAGCTGTGGGTTTGACATGATTCATGTCAAATAGAGAAATTGTTCAGAGTGAACGTTTTGAAAAATTGAAAATGTGGGTATGAATTGGCACATACAGCACAGCGTGTTCTTTTCATATGAAGTAGGCTGGAAAGACAGATTTTGGCAAGATGGACACATCTGGACACCCAGCTAGCTAGCCTTCCCCATAAATCTACAGAGTGAAAATCAATTTTATTATTACTGCTATGCCCTAACCACTTGCAATACTTTCCAAGCTATTATGAATGGATCTAGGTACCCAATGGAGTAATTCTGTTATACCCTGTAGAATTTTGATACAGCAAAATACTTTGGATTAGAGTACATTGCTGTCTACCTTTTCGTGTTCAGTTAATTACGACCCAGAAACAATGGTATAGGCAGCACATATTACTTTTTGTCCCATCAAAATGCAGAAATGGAGATTTGTCTAATTTCTTTTGATGTGAACATAATTAGAATCTTTGAATAGTGAAGGAATCATATTAGAGTATTCCCTTCTTAGTTTCAGAATAGGAATTGTTGGAGACTGAGTTGATAATATAATAACTGAATCAGTATGAGGTAAACTCTCTACTTGAGAGGTTCACAAAGCAGTGGAAATGGTGCTAAATGATCTGTCAGGCAACTCATTTAAACTAAGTCTCAAGGAGAGGAAACACATTTAGCATAAAATAGATTTTGAAAGGTCAGAGAATGAAAGGGCTTGACAAAATTTGTGCTAAAGAGAAAATTAGGAGAAACGGTACCAGCTCAAAATGAAATCTGTATGTACTAACCTGATTATTTAGGAGCTGATTTTTCAATTTTATCATAGTTAGCTCATTTTTTTCTTTCTTTTTTTTTTTTTTTTTTTTTTTTGACAGGCAGAGTGGATAGTGAGAGAGAGAGACAGAGAGGAAGGTCTTCCTTTTTGCCGTTCGTTCACCCTCCAATGGCCGCTGCGGCCAGCACATCTCGCTGATCTGAAGCCAGGAGCCAGGTGCTTCTCCTGGTCTCCCATGCGGGTGCAGGGCCCAAGGACCTGGGCCATCCTCCACTGCCTTCCCGGGCCATAGCAGAGAGCTGGCCTGGAAGAGGGGCAACCGGGATAGAATTCGGCACCCCGACCGGGACTAGAACCCGGTGTGCCGGCGCCGCAAAGCGGAGGATTAGCCTGTTAAGCCAAGGCACTGGCCTTGTTAGCTCATTTTTTTTTTCTCTTTTCTACTCCAGGGTTACCCAATTCATTGATTATTAGCATTTGAATGCCAGTTTGTGAAAGCACAGGTAAATAATGGGCAGAGGATTTTATGGCCTGTGAAAATTTTCCATTAACACTCTAGTTCTCCTAAGAGGGAGAGGGACAGGACTCTTGAAAGAAAGGAAACCATGGTTCCATTGCCATTAGAAATAGCCAACTACCATAGAAGTGTACACGGCCCATCCTAACTCGGTATCGCTAATCACAATGCTAGGTCCCTAGATTAAAGTTAGGGGAAGGCTATGGTCTTATTCATCAATAACTTTGCTGCCAAGACTTAAATTTTAATTAAACTTAGTTCTCTCAAAAATATTTATTCATAAACAAGCAGACTAATAGTTATGCAAATTCTCCTCAATGCATGGAAAGCATACTTCTGAATTCTGAGATGATAGTCTAATTTCAGGATTGACATTATAGCTTGTCATGTCAGATGATGAAATCCCCCACAAGAGATAGAATACAGAAAATGATTGCCAGCCTAAGGAATCACTTGGAAGAGCACAAACTCATGAGTTTGTCTGATTATTGTGGAAATTTCAGACAAATTTAGAGAAGTCTGAAATTTTATCTAGATAACACAGGTGTATGATCATATATTTCATGAATTTTTTCTCTATCATAAAAAGTGATTTAGGCAATGGCAATTGAATGCTATAGAGCCTCCATTTGCATGGTGAAATTTTTTTAAAGATTTATTTTATTTATTTGAAAGTCAGAGTTACACAGAGAAAGGAGAAGCAGAGACAGAGAGAGAGGTTTTCCATCTGTTGGTTCACTCCCCAATTGGCCACAAGGGCAGAAGCTGCGCAGATCCGAAGCCAGGAGCCAGGAGCTTCTTCCAGCTCTCCCACGTGGGTGCAGGGGCCCAAGGACTTGGGCCATCTTCTACTGCTTTCCCAGGCCACAGAAGAGAGCTGGATGGGAAGAGGAGCAGCCAGGACTAGAACCGGCACCTATATGGGATGCCGTTGCTTCAGGCCAGGGCTTTAACCCACTGCACCACAGTGCCGGCCCATGCATGGTGAAATTTTAACTAGGATCACTAAAACACCATCTAACATTCCTCTATTATGGATTGTTAATTGCCACAACTTAAATATATTTCTGTACTTCTAACCTACAGCTTACCTTTCTTTTACATGTATATATGCATCTCCTCATTTATGTTAGAGCAATTTAAAATGACAGAAAATATAATTTTTTGTGTTGATAGCAATTGTAGCACCTTTCAGAGGCTTCTCTTTCAATGTGACTCTGCCTTGTATCATGAGAATATAATAAGAAGGTGAAGAAAAATACGTTCTGGAATATTTTCTAATATATAGACATTCTGGAGATGTTGATTTCTTATATGTACTATTTTGCATTCCTAATTATTATACACTCTTATATTCTTTTTAATGATGAGATGTTAGGAGTGGAAGATTGTCTTAACATTTATTCTATTGTATGTTGTGTTTGGAAAAAGTATTAGCGAAATGATTATGGGTAGGGAGATCATAAAATTTACTGACCAAATATCAATGCTTGTCAGTGAAAGGTGAGTGTTAATGACTATAACAACAGAACAAAAGAGGTAAACTGGGCCTATTCCAAATAAGCATTTGACATAGGTTCACAAGTTAAAGGTTATCTGTTTAAATGATAATAGATAAAATATTTTGATTATACTTTCTCATCTAATATGGATCTTTTAAACAAAAATTTCCATTTTTTTATTAACTAAAACCTCCATTTCCTAGTGGTTGGGCAAAAAAAAATTAATCCAAGTGAATCATTAAAATGACTTCTGCATATAAAGATAATTGAAAATGAATCTTGATGTGAATGGGATGGGAGAGGGAGAGGGAGATGAGAGGGTTGCGGGTGCGAGGAAGGTTATGGGGGGAAAAAGCCACTGTAATCCAAAAGCTGTACTGTGGAAATTTATATTTATTAAAGAAAAGTTAAAAATGACGAAAATAGTTTCAAAGCCTTTAAGCATGTAAGGAAAATTATTTCTATATTAAATACAGATACACAAAATAAAATAAGGTTTATATATACAGCAATGGACATGATAATAAAGACCATAAGATGATTGTTCTACTTTAAGAACAATTGACAATAAACAATAATAAAAAATCAATAAGGTATGTAAGCATTTATTTTCAATAGTAAATTAAAACATTAATGTAAATGAAGTGAAAATAGAGGTTCTATTGCCCAGAATCCCATTCAGACTCCCTTGTGAAAAGCAGGAACCCAAGTACATTTGCTATCACTGCTGCCATCCAGGGTGCACATTAGCAGGAAGCTGAATCTGAAGTGGAGGAGCCAGAAGTCAAATCAGGTACTCCTATATGGGATGTGGGCATCTCAAAACTGCTGTCTTAACCTACTGTGTCACAACACCTATCCGAGGACATTAATTATTTTATTTTAAATAGGAAAAAATATGCCCTTTATAAGATAAAGATACACATTATAAACCCACAATAATATAACCTACATGAAACTATATATAATAACAATAATTTAGGTATGTATTTATTTTCACTATTTAAGAGTTAAAAAGATGAGAGAGAGACAAAGATAGAGACATAGAGAGCAATGAATTCAATCTATGCATCCCATGTGGGTGTCAGGGACCTAACAACTTGAGCTATCATCTGTCACTTCCCAGGGTCCACATTAGCAGGAAGCTGTAATCTGGAGTCAGAACTGGGGGTCAGAGGTAATCACATATGGGTTGAAGGCGCCTTATTCATAAGTCTTAATCACTAGGTCAAATGATTGACCCTATAATAATTTTAAAGGGAGCCCACCTTATAATCAATAATGTATCAAGCCATTTTTATCTAAAATTTTAGAATTAATTTAATATCTAAAAAATTCATTTTAAAAAATTCATCAAACTGAAATTTGTAGTCTTATTTTTAACATTTTATTTATTTATTTGAGAGGTAGAGTTACAGACGTGAAAGGGAGAGACAGAGAGAAAGGTTTTCCGTCCAGTGGTTCACTCTTCAAATGGCTGCAACAGCAAGAGCTGTGCAGATCCAGAGCCAGGAGCCAGGAGCTTCTTCCTGGTCTCCCACACAGGTGCAGGGGCCTGAGGACCCCGGCCATCCTCTACTGCTTTCCCAGGCCATAGCAGAGAGCTGGACTGGAAGAGGAGCAGCCGGGACTAGAGTCAGCGCCCATATGGTATGCCAGCACCGCAGGCGGAGGATTAACCTACTGCGCCACAGAGCTGGCCCCGAAATTTGTAGTCTTTTACAGGCAGCTTGTTGATGTGTAAGATTTGATGTAGCGAAACACTCTGAATCTCAATGGCTTAATAAACAATAAAAGTTTATTTCAAACTCACATGTGTCCAAATCAGCATGTTGTTTCCTTTCATAGAGGCACTCAGAGACCCACTGTCATGCTTGAAATAAATGCCCAACCTGGAATAAACCGTCTGCCTTACCAGAACCAGAGAAAAGAAACACTAGAGGCTGTTCTTTACTTCACTTGGAAATGATACATGTAGCTATCAACTCAGACTATTGTTCCAGTAAAACAATGCAGACAGCAGAGGGAGAAGAAAATAAAATAACTGTGTGCTATTTGTCTCTTTTTAAAAAAAATTTATTTATTTATTTATTTTAAAGGCAGTTATACACACACACAGACACACACACATACACAGAGCAAGAGATCAAGAGAGATAGAGGGAGAGAGATATATCTTCCATCTGCCTGTTCATTCCCCAGATGGCTACAATGGCTGGTGCTGGGCCAGGCTGAAACTGGGAGCTAGGAGCTCCTACACTCCACATAAAGTTGGAGCATTCACATTAGTAACTGTTGGCCACGTTTCCTAATCCAGATTATTGATAATGTAATCTACACTTAGTGATTCTTGCCTTTCAGCTATTTTATCATTTTCAAAATCAATTGTTCATGTCTGACATATTCAATGAACCTGAAAAGGAAAATATCTCATTTCCAATATTCATATAAAATAACAGAAACATTATCATACACTGTAGCATTTTCTCTTTTTTTTATATAGCATATAATTGTGATTAGAAGGTTAATGAAGAAAATTAAAGTTGAACCAAATTTTCTTTGGTTAATTTCTTTTTTTTTTAACTTTTATTTAATGAATATAAATTTCCAGTATACAGCTTATGGATTACAATGGCTTCCCCTTCCCATAATTTCCCTCCCACCCGCAACCCTCCCCTCTCCCGCTCCCTCTCCCTTTCCATTCACATCAAGATTCATTTTCAATTCTATTTATATACAGAATATCAATTTAGTATAAATACTTCAACAGTTTGCACCCACATAGAAACACAAAGTGAAACATATTGTTTGAGTACTAGTTATAGCATTAAATCAAAATGTACAGTACATTAAGGACAGAGATCCCACATCAGGAGCAAGCGCACAGTGGCTCCTGTTGTTGACCCAACAAATTGACACTCTAGTTTATGGCGCCAGTAACCACCCTAGGCTGTCGTCATGAGTTGCCAAGGCTATGGAAGCCTTCCAAGTTTGCCGACTCTGATCATATTTAGACAAGGTCATAAAAGACAGGGTGAGGATAGTAACCAATGATCCTAAGAGTGGCCTTAACCAGGTCTGAACAATTATACAGCATTAAGTGGGGAAGAGGACCATCAGTACACACAGGTTGGGAGTAGAGCCATTGGTGGTAGAGTAGAGGTTATGATTACAAAGGAATGAGGCCCAAGTGGACTAGACAGGGTCTAGAACAAAGGACAGAGTCATTATTAGAGGAGCTAAGAAAGGTGCTGTCTAAGCTACAAGTAATTTTTCTGATTGAGAGGCAAATAGAACCTGATAGAAGGGGCTTGATAATAATCTGTTGGGCTTTAGGCCTTGTAAGTTAAGAGGCCCAGACCTATCTATCTCTTCACATGGGGTATATCCTAAGGGAGGTGTGAACCTCCTAGGGGAAGGCACTCTGTTGACTTTCATTACTTGGCTAATTTCTATAATAATGACCAAATATTTATTCAGATGACATATACTTTAAAAAAAGATTTTATTTATTTATTTATGTGAGAGCAGATTTATGGGTAGAGAGAGGGAGAGACAGAGAGAAGATTTTCCATCTGCTGGTTCACTCCCCAAATGACTGCAACGTCCGGAGCTGGGCTGATCAGAAGCCAGGAACAGGAGCTTCTTCCAGGCCTCCCACATTAGTGCAGGGGCCCAAGCACTTGAGCCATCTTCTGCTGCTTTCTCGGGCCATAAGCTGAGAGCTGGATTGGAAGAGGGGAAACCAGGCCATGAACTGGCACTGATATGGGATGGTGATGCAGGCAGAGGCTTACCCTACCACTATGCCACAGCACCTGCTCCAACATGTACTTTCTATAAAATGAAGAAAAGACTGCTGAGATGATTTTGAAAAAGAGAGATATAGTGACAATTCATAATGCAAATCATTAGTATTTATTAAGGAGATAAACACAACATTTTTATTCAGGTACTATTTAATTTTTTTGAAATTGAACACAAAGTATTTGTGATTCCTTAGTAATCTAATTTAACTCTGTATTTAAATATCCATATTAGAGTTCCGATTGTATGGAATGACCTTTATTCTGGCTACCTATTGCTCATGTTTAGTATTTTATACAGTTCTGCCTAGAATAAAACTAATACTCATAGAAAATAAGTTATCTAGGGGCTGGTGCAGTGGCTCACTTGATTAATCCTCCACCTGCAGCGCTGCCATCCCATATGGGTGCCAGTTCTAGTCCCAGCTGCTCCTCTTCCAGTCCAGCTCTCTGCTGTGGCCCGGGAAGGAGGATGGCCCAAGAGCTTAGGCACCTGCACCCACATAGGAGACCAGGAAGAAGCACCTGACTCCTGGCTTAGGATTGGCGTAGCTCCGGCTGTAGCAGCCATTTTGGGGGTGAACCAACAGAAGGAAGACTTTTCTCTCTGTCTCTCTCTCTAACTATCTGTCTAACTCTATCTGTCAAATAAATAAAAAAAAAAGAAAAGAAGTATCTATCTATAATCTAGGGGAAAATTTTTGACAATGTTTCAAAATGAGTAATAATAAAAATATATCAAAATTTATGTGATACAGCTAAAATTGTACTTAGAATGATGTTCTCCCTTTAAGAGCTAATACTAGAAAAGAAGAAATGTTTAAACTATAGACGTAAATCTACATGTTACTGAGTTATAAAAACATCAATCAAACCCAAATTATAAACCAATAATTCTAATAGACATAAATCCAATAATTCTAAATGAAATATTAGCAAATGAGATTTAATACTAGAGTAAAAAATGTAAAACATCACAGTCAGGTGTGTTTTATTCCAAATAAAGAATTCAGCTTTAAATTCAGCAAATATAGCATAGTAGAAAGAACGAGTGAGAAACATATTAGATGACAGGAATAGAAGCTTGTAAAGCGTTTTATGTTCATCAGTGTACACTTACCATAAGTAGTGATGGCCTGTAAGAATAGAGGTTAATGTTCTTAATGTGGTAGGCTATGGACACCTAGGAATAATGTATACTAATATGTTTTTCTTTAAAGATTTGCTTATTTATTTATTTGAAAGTCAGAGTTACAAAGGAGGAGAGACAGAGGCAGAGGCAGAGGCAGAGGCAGAGGCAGAGGCAGAGGCAGAGGCAGAGGCAGAGGCAGAGGCAGAGATAGAGATAGAGATAGATAGAGAGAGAAAAAGAGAGAGATCTTCCATCTGCCAGTTCACTCTCCAAATGGCTGTAACAGCCAGGGCTGGGCCAGGCAGAAGCCAGGAGCCAGGAGCCAGGAGCCAGGAGACTCATCTGGTTCTCCCACATAGGTGCAGGGCTCAAGCACCTGGTCCACCTTCCATTGTTTTCCTAGGTGCATTATCAGGGAGCTGGATTGGAAGTGGAGCAGCCAGGACTTGAACCAGTGCCATATGGGATGACAAAGCTACAGGCAGCAGCTTTACTGGCTATACTGTAGTACTGGCCCCATACTGATAAGATTTTAAAGAGGAAATACCAAAAAGTTTTGGAGTTATATAAGGATATTTACTCTTAAAATTATATTATCATTCTACTAGATATCCTAACCATAAGGTAAGATAATGAAATACAAGAAATAAAAATCAGAAAGGAAAAATCAAAACTATTCTACTTATGGATAGTGATTGTTTCCATATAAGACTCAGAAGAATCCAAAAAGCAAATATTTACTACATTTAATAAGTACACATATGGTGTTGTTAGTATATAAGATACATGGTGAAGTTATGTGTATATATATATGTATGTCAATTATATAAAAACAAATTTAAAATACACTCAGTAAGTTGGCATCAGACAGGCAGTGGAACAGGAAGCCACAAACCCTCCTTATCCCTTGGAGAATTCAAGAAGAAAACATGGATCAAGTCTCTGCATCAAAAATCAGAAAGTCAGTTAGGAGGCTTCGATGCTCCCATGCCCTAGGAAAATAGGAAAGCAACTATGTAAGATCTGGGAGAATGATTTGTAGCAGAACTCACCAAAGACTCCCCACAGTACAATGAACGTAATTGAGAGGATACTCACAAATCGTAAGAGAAAAGTGAATGCTTGAATTAGCATGCACTCTAATATCACTCCTTTGCCAAGAAAGTATGAATCCAAACAGAATATTTCCACATCTGATTTCTCTCTGAAAAAAGAAAGGGTAGGAGTCTGAATAAAATATTGTCATTTCTTCAGGCAGCTGGTGGTGGCAAAGGAGATGGGGTGTGGCAATGGACTGATTTTCCTTTTTTTGAATGATTTATTTATTTATTTGAAAGGTAGAGTTACAGACAGTGAGGGAGATACATAGAGAAAGGTCTTCCTTCTGTTGGTTCACTCCCCAAATGGCCGCAATGGCCAGAGCTATGCTGATCTGGAGCCAGGAGCCAGGAGCCAGGAGCCTCTTCCTGGTCTCCCATGCAGGTGCAGGGGCCCAAGCACTTGGGCCATCTTCCACTGCCTTCCTGGGCCACAGCAGAGAGCTGGATTGGAAGAGGAGCATCCAGTACCAGAACCAGCGCCCATATGGGATGCCGGCTCTGCAGGTGGAGGATTAACCGGCGCCCATACGGGTGCCAGCCCCTGGACTGATTTATCTTAATCTAACTTTATACTTCAAGGAACCAGAAAAAGAACGAAGCAGCGAAAAGTTAGGAGAAAAAAATCAGATCATCAGATCAGAAATAAACAAAATCAGGAGAAGAGAACAATAGAAAAAATCAGCAAAACTGAGTTAGTTTCTTGAAAATATTAATATACCTGATAAGCTGTTGATTACACAATAAATAAAGAGAAGACACAAATAATTAAAATAAGATACTATATATAAATAAAATAATTAAAAACAGTAAGCAAAATCAGAGTATACATTGGAATAGATGTCACTGAAATAAAGTAATTATGAGACTACTGTGAACAACTCTATATTCAAAATTATATAACCTAGAAGTGGATAATTTCCAGAAACAATTTATCTTGACTGAATCATGAAGAAACAGAAACAAAGATCAAATCAGTAGCAAATAAGGAGATTGAATTAGTAATAACATAAAAATAATATCACAGAAATGTCCATGTGACAACCATGAAAATTCTGGGATCATATGACTTGACTGGAGAATTTTACCATGAATTTTAATAATAATAAGTATATAAACTTTTCCCAATAGCCTCCAAAAAGTTGGAAAGGAGAATAAGCTTCCAAATTCATTTTATGAGGTTAGCATTGCACGCAGAGACTTATAGACCAATATCCCTGTTGAACATACACACAAAAGATCTTCAAAAAAGAAAGAAATAGCAGCAGATCAAATTCAACAAAACAATAAAAGAATTTTACACTATACCCAAAGAGAATTTATCCTGGGATATAAGGATTCAATATGTGCAAATCAATCAATATGATACATGACCTTAACAGAAGGAAGGGTAAATATCTCAATGGAGGCAGAAAAATGCATTTGACAAATATTGAATACATGTTCATGCAAAGCGTTCAATAATTTTGGAATAGAGGAAAATGGCTTCAACTCGATATAGACGACATATGAAACATCCACAGCTAACCTACTCAAAGGAGAAATATTCGAAGTTTTTACACGAAGGTTAGGGGCAAGTCACATATATTCAATGTCACCATAATCTTTTATGATGTGTTCTTTCAGGTGAAGCCACCAAAGAGAAATTCATAGAGAAATGGCTTATTATAGCCATAAGTCCTAGAGACAGAGGTGGGACATGACTCTCAGGGCTGGTCAGGAGGCAAAGATAATGGCTGTCTTGGAGGGTATGTGCCTCCCAATTGTCAAGTAATACAAGCACTCATATCGGTAGAATGAGATCAACAGCACATCATGCAGCTGCACTTTACAGATGTTCTGTTTTTGTTTTTGTTTTTGTGACAGAAGTTTAGGTCTAAATTGGTGCATATTAGATGACCAGAGGTCTGGCTGAGAGATAACTGTGATTACTGAATCTCAGGAGAGAATATCCATTTAATGTAACCTCCAGTCCTTGGAGATGGGGGCAAGATTCATAGTTTGTAAGTTAAGATCTGGGGCTTGAGGTTTTAGGATTTTTTTTTTATTGCACTGGAATTTTATGAGAATTTATTTGTAGAGATCCAAGATGACTGAATAGTGGGAAGCACACTGACTTCAATCACAATATATGAAATAAAACAAAGGAAGGGCCACATTTCCAGGGATCTGAGTGGCAGAAATTTTCATTGCAGAAGTGACAGTCCCTCACAGTGGGACTGTGAGGAGGATAGCCATGCATCTGTGACTGTCTGTGCAGCATAGACAGCTGCTGGAGGGAGTTGCCATCTCCCTAAGTCAACTTAGGAAAAAGTTGCCATACCCTCCACCACCAGCAGCTTTAGCTCAGGGAGAATTCCACAGTCACGCACTGACTTGAACTCCAGCCTTAGAAGCTGACTGCTGACTGGGGTCTGAGTGACTGCTTGGTTCTGAGAAGGGAAGCTGCATTAACCTCCCGCACACCCGACACTCTTACTCTTTGGTATCCCTGCAGAACACCAGACTAAGCTGTGCTGGAGCGGATCTCTGTTTCTCTGCTACCAAAAGCAGCCACAGCCAGAGGCAGGGCAACTTGGCAGGGCAGAGAACAGACCCAAGGCATCATGCTACCATGAGAATTTGAGAGCTAAATCTCAAAGCTGCTGCAGTCATGCACTCTGTGACGCAGGGGGTCCCCCTCAGCTTCTCAGGACTAGCACCAGCAGCAGGCAATAGAAAGTCCAGACATGACATGAGGAAATCCCATATGCTCATGGTGCTGAGAGCCTGGGCACAAATCCAGCAACACCCATGCCTGACTTGTGAGAACTCAAGCAGTTTCATTTGTGCCCTGCAGAACAGGGATTATTGATGTTGGTATTATAATCCTTGGAGTACTTCACAATCGTGGTACTTGAAGTGCTCTACTTGTATCACTCTGCTTCAGACAGAGGACTACAAGTATCCCCAGTGTCTGGCTCCTACCCTGGGACATCTGTGTAATGATCTCATTATACCCCATAACACCAGGACTCTAACAATCAGTACTAGTTTTCTGCAAAGACTATTATGTTTCTAAAACAAATAAATAATTTGGAGTAATTATTCAATAGTTTACAATTAATTTGACACTGAATATATGATATGGTAGAAAATATTTGCAAGTCATATACTTATAAGGGGTTACTATTCAAAGTATATAAAGAGCTCTTATAATTCAAATACAAAAACGTGATCTAAAATGTATAAAAGATTAACATTTCTGCAAAGAACATTTCCAAATGCTCAGCAGGTGTATGAAGATGTTCCTCATCTCTTATGATTAAGTAATGCCCATAAAGACCACAATATGATATCACCTTACATCTCATCTCACATTTGTTATGATTCCCATAACTAAAAAAAGAAAACAGTATGCATTGGCAAGAATGTGGAAGAATGTAGTGAAATTAGAAACCTTGAACAGTGTTGGAAGAAAAGTAAATCAGTACAACTCTTACAGAAAATAATATAGAATATAGTCTTCTCAAAAATAAAAATAAAACTACCAAATGAGGTCACAATATTACCTCCTTTTATTTATCTTAAGAATTAAAGTCAGGGTAGTAATGATATGTTAGCATTCCTATGCTCACTGCAGCACTATTAACAATAGCCAAGAAGTGGAAACAGAAAACCTGTCAACTAATGAAAAAATATTTAAAGCAAATGTGTTGCATACAAAGATATATCATAACCTTAAAAAGAAGCAAATCCTGTTGTATGCCACAACATGGATGAACTTTGAGGACATTATGTTGAATGAAATATCAGTTACAGACACACCAGGATTCTGCTTATGTGAAGTTTCTAAAATAATCAAACTCAAGGAAGGAAAAAGTAGAATGGTGCAATTCAATTGAAATTTATCTAGTCATTCATAGAATTTCAAATATTTAAGTACTATATTTATTATCATATTTTGAGGTTTAAAAAATAATAGCCATCTGAACTAGAGTTAAGATTACTAATACTCTGGTTTCTCATCAGATCCTAAAAATCTTTTGCCTTTTACTAAAGACTACTAAAGGCTGGGAAAGGTGGGGGTACAAAGATAGATGGAGATTGGATAATAAATACAAAATAAAATACAAATGACAGTAACAAGTCATACTGTTCCACAGCAGAGTGGAGTCCCTATAATCAACAATAACATATTTACTTTACTATATAAAGAACTTGAAGTGAGGAGTCAGTAGACTCTAAACAAAAAAGAAAGAAAGATAAAGAGATGGAAAGGCTAGTTGCCTGAATTTATTGGCTTACTGAGTGTATGCATTGAAATATTACATTGTACCCCATTATATATGCAAGTATCACATTTCAATCAAAAATTGAAAAAAAATAAGAAATATTGTTTTATTTTTAACAGTAAACATGCTTGGCAAGTTTATTGAATATCCCTGACAGACCAGGCAGGCATCTGATGAAATAATTGAGAGCCCAGTCTTTTTTTAGACTAGAATTTTTTTTAAAGATATGAATGTGGACCCTCAACATCCACCACCCTTTCTGAGATATTGATGGGTGGAGGGCTTCTGGTGAGTGGGATTCTTGAAACTCCTCCAAAAACTTCAGCACAGCATCACTGGAAATAACAGCCTCCTTGGTACAGGGCTGTGAAGATTCACTTACTATGCCCCGGAGAGAATGCTGAGGCCCACCAAACAAAATTATTCAGAAATGACAGTACTTTTGATTTGCAAATGCTGGTCTGCTCCCAACACTTGTATCTACATTTTTTTTCTCATTCAATCACACAAAAATTCCCATCATTAAGAATTCTACCTTTCTTTATATCCCTCTTGATTTCTCAGAAAAATTCTGGAACCAAATGAAGATGACAATATAACATACTAAAACTTATGGGATGCAGCCTAAGCAGAGTGAAAAGGGAGTTTATAGTAATTGATGCCAACATCAAGAACTTGCATCTCAAGGACCTAGAAAAGCAACAACAAACCAAACTCAAAATTAGTAGTATGAAAGACATAATTAAAATTAGAGAAGAAATAAAAAAATTGAAACAAAAAAAATTCAAAAGAGCAATGAAATGAAGATTTTTTTGAAAAAAATTAATAAAATTGATACACTATTGGCTCAGCTAATCACAAAAAATGAGGGAGAAGGAGGGAGAAGATCCAAATTAATAAAATCAGAAACAAAAATGGAATATAACAAAAGAAATATAAAGAATCATCAAGAATTACTACAAATAGCTATATGGCAACAAATTGGAAAATCTAGGAGAAATGGCTAGATTCCTACACACATACACACTACCAAAATGGAGTCATGAAAACAAAGAAAGCCTGAATTGACCAATAACCAAGATGGAAATTGAATCAGTAATAAAAACCCCTCCAACAAAGAAAAGCTTAGGACTAGATGATTTCAGTGCTGAATAGTACTATACATTTAAAGAGGAACTAAATAAAATTCTTCTCAAGCTATTCAAAACAATTGAAAGGAAGATAACCCTCTCAGACTCTTTCTGTGAGGACAGCGTCATCTTAACTCCTAAAGCAGAAAAAGATACAACAGTGAAAGAGAACTATACACCATATCTCTGATGAAAAGATGGAAAAATCCTCAGCAAAATACTAGCTAATTGAATCCAACAACATTCACTCAGTCCAAGTGGGATTTCTCCCTGGTATGCAGGGATGGTTCGATATTTTCAGATCAATAAATATGATACATCACAGTAACAAACCAAACAAAAAAATCATATAATTTTCTCAATAGATGCAGAGAAATCATTTGATAAACAACATCATTTCATGATGAAAACTTTAAGCAAATTGGGTATAGAAAGAACACACCTCAACACAATCAAGGCAATTTATGACAAAACAATAGTCAGCATGTTATTGAATGGGGAATAGATGTACACTTTCCCAACCAGAATCTGGAGCCAGACAAGGATGCCCACTTTCACCATTGCATTCAATGTAGTCCTTTTTAGTCAGAAAAAGAAATCAAAGGTATACAAATTGGAAAGGATGAAGTCAACCTGTTGGCAGATGACATGATTCTATATAGAGGGTAGCCAAAAGACTTTAAGACACTATTGGAACTCATAAAAGAATTTGGTCAAGTTGCAGCATATATAATTGACACACAGAAATTAAAAGCCTTTGTATGCAGAGTCAATGCCATGGCTGAAAAAGAACTTCTAAAATCAATCCCATTCACAATAGCTGCTACAGAAATAATTAAGTACCTTGGAATGCATCTAACCATGGAGGTAAAAGATCTGTATAATGAAGATTATAAAACATTAATGAAAGAAATGGAAGAAGGCAAAAAAATGGAAAATATTTCATGTTTGTGGAATGGAAGAATCAATATCTACAAAATGACCATATTACCAAAACCCATTTACAGATTCAATGTGATTCCATTAAAAATTCCAATTGCACTCTTCTCAGATCCAGAAAGTATATAGGAGAATTCACACAAATAAACAAGAGACCCTAAATAGTTAAATCAATCTTAAGCAACAAAACCAATGCTGTAGGAATCACAATACCGGATTTCAAGACATGTTACAGGGTAGTGATAGTCAAAACAGCCCAGTACTGGCACCAAAATAGACATGTAGTCCAGTGGAGAAGAATAGAATCCCCAGAAATGAATCCACACATACACATCCATCTAATTGTTGACAAAGCAGCTAAAATCAATCCCTGGAGTAAAAACAGTATCTAAAACAAATGGGCTGGGAAAATTGGAACCTCCACATGTGGAAATATGAAGCAAGACCCCTACCTTACACCTTATACAAACATAAACTCAAAATCAATCTAAACCTATACCTGATACCATAAACTACTAGAGAAAAAAATTGAGGAAACTCTGCATGACATTGACATTGGTAAAGACTTTTGGAAAAGGCACTAGAAGCACAGGTAATCAAAGCCAAAAATGACAAATAGGGTTACATCAAGCTGAGAAGCTTCTGTACTGCAACAGAAACACTCAGCAAAGTTAAAAGGTAACAAACAGGTTGGGAGAAAATATTAGCAAACTATGCAAATGATACAGCATTAGCATACAGAATCCATAATGACCTCAAGAAACTCAACAACAACAAAATAAACAATCCAGTTGAGAAATGGACAAAGGACTTGAACAGGAATTTTTCATTAGAGGAAATTCAAATGCTCAATAAACATATGAAAAAATGCTAAGGATCACTGGCCATCAGGGAAATGCAAATTGAAACCACAGTTTCACCCCAGTTAGAATGGCTCTCATACAGAATTCAAAAAATAATAAAAGCTAAGAAGGATGTGGGGAAAAAGCTACTCTAACCCACTGTTAATGAGGATGCAATCTATTACAGCCACTGTGGAAGACAGTGTGGAGATTGCTCAGAGATCTGAAAATAGATCTACCATATTATCTGGATATCACACTCCTGGGAATTTACCCAAGGGAAATGAAATCAGCATATGAAAGAGTTAGCTGTATCCCCATGTTTATTGCAGCTCAATTCACAACAGCTTTTGGAGGACCATGTTTCACAATCCTAGTATGGGGGCCTTAGTCATGGCAGCCATTCATTGGATGAAGGCAATGCCCTTTCCCAAATAGTCCTTTCTCACTATTGAGAGCCTAGAACTAGAGCTTCACTATTTTCCTATATCTAAGGGTCTATAATTTGAAAATGAAGTGCCTAGAGCTACCTTAATATTGTAGGAGTAGGAATTTGCTTCATGATATCTATCCTCTCTGGGACCAATCTCTGTTTCTCACTGGTGAGGCTGAGTCATAGTTTACTTCCTGACATACCAGTTGTTCTTCTTTCTTGGACAAGTGATGACCACATTCTGTTAGAACATTAATGGTTCTAGACAAATGCCCCAAACATCTGCCTCAGGTAGGGAAACAGACCAGCAAATCATATACATTTTAGATCATCTTCTCCACTTACTTCAAGAATTTTGTTCTTTTTTTAAAGATTTACCTTATTTATTTGAAAGGCAGAGTTACAGACAGGCAGAGAGAGAGAGAGAGAGAGAGAGAGAGAGAGAGAGAGAAAGAGAGAGAGGGTCTTCCATCTGCTGGTTAACTACACAGATGGCATCAATGGCCAGAGCTGTGTCCATCCAAAGCCAGGAGCCAGGAGGTTCTTCCAGGTCTTCCATGCATGCGCAGGGGCCCAAGGACTTGGGCCATCTTCTACTACTTTTCCAGGCAATAGCAGAGAGCTGGATCAGAGGAGAACACCAAGAAATTGAATTGGCACCCATATGGGATGCCAGCACTGCAGGCAACAGCTTTACCCACTGTGCCACAGTGCTAGCCCCAAGAGTTTTGTTCTTTAGGTATTTGACAAACAAGGCCTTGTGTAAATAGATGGGGACTTTCTACAAATCCTTGTTGCAGCACATTCCAGGTTAACTGTCACTTTATGTCTTGTTTGCTAACCCAGGCAAATATGAACTTAATGCAGTGGATTTAGGCTTAATAATATTTGGGCAGGTTCCTAAGATCTTGTTAGGTACGTGTGAGGTCCAAATTTCTGGATTATCCTGTAGATCTTTCTCTTCACATTTGATCTTTTGCATGGAGGTGTCAATCTCTGCTAGTGATGCATGGTTCCAGAGCAGACCCAACCCCTGTGCTTTTATGCCAGTGATATCTATGGCTTCTGCTGCCTGTTATGTTGATTGTGTAATGACAAGGGGTAGCAGGGACTGATGCTCTCTCCTTCACCCCCAGTGTCTGACCACAGATTGGTTGGCAATGAGACAGAGAACTGGCTGCACTCCCGAACTACACCTCCATTCTTGCTCACAACCTTACCCTGTCATCTTCAAGTCCCTAGCATATTCTGGAACTAAGGGTTAAAACCCCTTGGATAGAGGGAGGAAAGGCGAATGTCGCTATCCACCAGAAGTTGGAGCAATTGCACCCATAGGGAGTGTCTACACCTCGGGCAGGACACCTGTATCATGGATGGGGAGGTATACCCAGAAGACAAATAGGAGGTATGCAAATGAATTTCCAGTGGCAGCAAGCTAAAAGGTGAAAAAATGATAATTGGAAGTTTTTTATTTGTTTTTTTTTTATTTAGTAAATACAAATTTCCAAAGTACAGTTTATGGATTACAGTGGCTCCCCCCACCCCATAATTTCCCACCCACTCACACCCCTACCATCTCCCACTCCTTATCCCAATTCATTCACATCAAGATTCATTTGCAATTATCTTTATATACAGGAGATCGATTCAGTATATATTAAGTAAAGATTTCAACAGTTTGCACCCACACAGAAACACAAAGTGTACAATACTGTTTCAGTACTAGTTATAGCATTACTTCACATTGGACAACACATTAAGGACAGATCCCACATGGGATGTAAGTACACAGTGACTCCTGTTGTTGACTTTACAATTTGACACTCTTGTTTATGGCATCAGTAATCTTCCTAGGCTCTAGTCATGAGTTGCCAAGGCTATGGAAGCCTTTTGAGTTCACCGACTTCAATCTTATTCCGACAGGGTCATAGTCAAAGTGGAAGTTCTCTCCTCCCTTCAGAGAAAGGTACCTCCTTCTTTGATGGCCCCATTCTTTCCACTGGGATCTCACTCGCAGAGACCTTTCTTTTAGGTCTTTTTTTTTTCCCCAGAGTGTGTTGGCATTCCATGCCTATAATACCCTCATGGGCTCTTCAGCCATATCCGAATGCATTAAGGGCTGATTCTGAGGCCAGACTGCTATTTAGGACATCTGCCATGCTGAGAGTCAGCTGTTTATCCCGCTTCCCATGTTGGATCATTCTCTCCCTTTTTGATTCTATCAGTTACTATTAGCAGACACTAGTCTTGTTTATGTGATCCCTTTGACTCTTAGACCTATCAGTGTGATCAATTGTGAACTGAAACTGATCACTTTGACTAGTGAGAAGGCATTGGTACATGCCACCTTAATGGGATTGTATTGGAATCCCTTGGATCGTTTCTAACTCCATCATTTGGGGCAATTACGATTGAGCATGTCCCCAATTGTACATCTCCCTCTCTTATTCCCACTCTTATATTTAACAGGGATCACTTTTCAGTTAAAATTTAAACACCTAAGAATAATTGTGTGTTAATTGCAGAGTTCAACTAATAGCGCTAGAATACTAAAAGGGATAAAGTATTAAGTTTTACATCAACAGTCAGGACAAGGACTAATCAAGTCACTGGTTCTCATAGTGTCCATTTCTCTTCAACAGGTTTCCCCTTTGGTGCTCAGTTAGTTGTCACCAATCAGGGAGAACATATGATATTTGTCCCTTTGGGACTGGCTTAATTCACTCAGCATAATGTTTTCCAGATTCCTCCATCTTGTTGCAAATAACCGGGTTTCATTGTTTTTGACTGCTGTATAGTATTCTATAGAGTACATGTCCCATAATTTCTTTATCCAGTCTACTGTTGATGGGCATTTGGGTTGGTTCCAGGTCTTAGCTATCGTAAATTGAGCTGCAATAAACAGTAATGTGCAGACAGCTTTTTTGTTTGCCAATTTAATTTCCTTTGAGTAAATTTCAAGGAGTGGTATGGCTGGGTGTATGGTAGGGTTATATTCAGGTTTCTGAGGAATCTCCAGATTGACTTCCATAGTGGCTTTACCAGTTTGCATTCCCACCAACAGTGAATTAGTGTCCCTTTTTCCCTACATCCTTGGCAGCATCTATTGTTGGTAGATTTCTGAATGTGCGCCATTCTAACTGGGGTGAGGTGAAACCTCATTGTGGTTTTGATTTACATTTCTCTGATTGCTAGTGATCCTGAACATTTTTTCATGTGTCTGTTGGCCCTTTGGATTTCCTCTTTTGAAAAATGTCTATTGAGGTCCTTGGCCCATCTCTTAAGTGGGTTGTTTGTTTTGATGTCATGGAGTTTCTTGATTTCTTTGTAGATTCTGGTTATCAACCGTTTATCTGTTGCGTAGTTTGCAAACACATTTTCCCCATTCTGTCAGTTGCCTCTTCACTTTCCTGACTGTTTCTTTTGCAGTACAGAAACTTCTCAATTTGATGCAATCCCAAATGTTAATTTTGGCTTTGACTGCCTGTGCTTCTGGGGTCTTTTTTAAGAAGTCTTTGTCAGTACCTATATCTAGCAGAGTTTCTCCAATGCTATCTAATAATTTGATGGTGTTAGGTCATAGATTTAAGTCTTTAATCCATTTAAGTGAATTTTTCTGTAACGGAAATGGAGGGGTCTTGCTTCATGCTTCTGCAGGTGGAAATCCAATTTTTCCAGCACCATTTCGTGAATAGACTGTCGTTACTCCAGGGATTGGTTTTGGATCCTTGATCAAATATAAGTTGGCTGTAGATGTTTGGATTGATTTCTGGTGTTTCTATTCTGTTCCATTGGTCTATCCATCTGTTTCTGTACCAGTTCCATGCTATTTTGATAACAACTGCCCTGTAGTATGTCCTGAAATCTGGTATTGTGATGCCTCCGGCTTTGTTTTTGTTGTACAAGATTGCTTTAGCTATTCGAGGTCTCCTGTGTCTCCATATGAATTTCAGCATCATTTTTTCTGAATGTCTTTGGTATCTTGACTGATATTGCATTGAATGTATAAATTGCTTTTGGGAGAATGAGCATTTTGATGATATTGATTCTTCCAATCCATGAGCATGGGAGATTTTTTTCATTTTTTGGTATCCTCTTCTATTTCTTCTTTAAGGTTTTGTAATTTTCATGGTAGAGATCTTTAATGTCCTTGGTTAAGTTTATTCCAAGGTATTTGATTGTTTTTGTAGCTATTGTGAATGGATTGATCTTAGCAGTTCTTCCTCAGCTGTGGCATTGCCTGCGTATACAAAGGCTGTTGATTTTTGTGCATTGATTTTATATCCTGCTACTTTGCCAAACTCATCGATGAGTTCCAATAGTCTCTTAGTAGAGTTCTTTGGATCCCCTAAATAAAGAATCATATCATCTGCAATGAGGAATAGTTTGAGTTCTTCCTTCCCAATTTGTATCCCTTTAATTTCTTTTTCTTGCCTAATAGCTCTGGCCAAAACTTCCAGAACTATATTGAATAGCAGTGGTGAGAGTGGGCATCCCTGTCTGGTACCAGATCTCAGCGGAAATGCTTCCAACTTTGCCCCATTCAATAGGATGTTGGCCGTGGGTGTTTCATAAATTGCTTTGATTATATTGAGGAATGTTCCTTCCATACCCAGTTTTCTTAGAGTTTTCATCATGAAAGGGTGTTGTATTTTATCAAATGCTTTCTCTGCGTCTATTGAGAGAATCATATGGTTTTTCTTCTGCAGTCTGTTAATGTGGTGTATCACGTTGATTTTTTTGTGAACATTGAACCATCCCTGCATACCAGGGATAAATCCCACTTGTTCTGTGTGGATGATCTTTCTGATGTGTTGCTGCATTCTATTGGCCAGAATTTTATTGAGGATTTTTGCATCTATGTTCATCAGGGATATTGGTCTGTAATTCTCTTTCAATGCTGCATCTTTCTCCAGCTTAGGAATTAAGGTGATGCTGGCTTCATAGAAAGAATTTGGGAGGATTCCCTCTTTTTCTATTGTTCTGAATAGTTTGAGGAGAATTGGAGTTAGTTCTTCTCTAAATGTCTGGTAGAACTCAGCAGTGAATCCATCTGGTCCTGGGCTTTTCTTTGTTGGGAGGGCCTTTATTACTGTTTCAATTTCTGTCTCAATTATGGGTCTGTTTAGGTTTTCTACATCTTTATGGTTCAATTTAGGTAGGTTGCATGTGTCCAGGAATCTATCCATTTCTAATAGATTTCCCTGTTTGCTGCCATACAAGTCCTTGTAGTAATTTCTGATGATTCTTTTTTATTTCTGTGGTGTCTGTTGTTACGTTTCCTTTTTCATCTCTGATTATATTGATTTGGGTCTTTTCTTTCTTTAGTTAGTTGGGCCAATGTGGTGTCAATTTTGTTTATTTTTTCAAAAAACCAGCTCCTCGTTTGGCTGATTTTTTGTAATGTTTTTTGGATTCAATCCTGTTGATTTCTTCTTTGATTTTAATTATTTCTCCTCTCCTACTAGATTTGTGTCTGGTTTGCTGCAGATTTTCTATATTCTTGAGATGAATTGAAAGCTCATCTATTTGGTGCCCTTCCAATTTCTTGATATTGGCACCTGTTGATATAAACTTTCCTCTTAACACTGCTTTTGCTGTATCCCATAAGTTTTGGTATGTTGTGCTGTTATCCTCATTTACTTCCACAAAATTTTTTATTTCTCTTTTGATTTCTTCTATGACCCATTGTTCATTCAGGAGCATGTTGTTCAATCTCCATGTGTGTGCATATGCTCTAGGGATTCCTGAGTTGTTAATTTCCAACTTCATTCCTTTATGGTCTGAGAAGCTACATGGTATGATTCTAATTCTTTTGAATTTGCTGAAACTTGCTTTATGGCCTAGTATGTGATCAATTCTAGAGAAAGTTCCATGTACTGCTGAGAAGAATGCAAATTCTTTAAGCGTAGGATGAAAAGTTCTGTAGATATCTGTTAGATCCATTTGGGCTATAGTGTCATTTAAATCTACTGTCTCCTTGTTGATCTTCTGTCCTGTTGATCTGTCTATTTCTGAGAGTGGAGTATTGAAGTCCCCCAGTACTATTGTATTGGAGTCTAAGCCTCCCTTTAAGTCCCTTAACAAATCTTTTAAATAAACTGGTGCCCTGTAATTAGGTGCGTATACATTGATAATCGTTATATCTTCCTGTTGAATGGATCCCTTAATCATTATATAGTTCCCCCCTTTGTCTCTCTTAATAGTTTTTGTGTTAAAGTTAATGTTGTCTGATATTAAGATGGCTATGCCCGCTCTTTTTTCATTTCTGTTGGCATGGTATATCTTTTTCCAGCCTTTCACTTTCAGTCTGTATGCATCTTGTTGGAAAGATGTGTTTCTTGTGAGCAGCAAATAGATGGGTTTTGTTCCTTAACCCAATCAGCCAATCTGTGTCTTTTAACTGGACAGTTCAGGCCATTAACATTCAATGTGACTATTGAGAAGGAGTAACTTTGCCCTGCCATTTGCCAAAGATATTTTCTAATATATGGTTTGAGATTCCTGTGATCTTTTGCTGGGAGGTTTTCTTCCTTTACCTTCTTTCATATTGATGACCATGTTTCTGTGTTTCTGTGTGTAACACATCTTTAAGCATCATTTGCAGGGCTGGATGAGTGGCGACAAATTCTTTCAATTTCTGTTTGCTATGAAAGGTCTTTATTTCACCTTCATTCACAAATCAGAGCTTTGCAGGATATAATATTCTGGGCTGGCAGTTTTTCTCTCTTCGTACCTGGGCTATATCTTGCCATTCCCTTCTAGCTTGTAGGGTTTCTGATGAGAAGTCTGCTGTGAGTCTAATTGGAGATCCTCTGAGAGTAATCTGACGTTTCTCTCTTGCACATTTTAGGATCTTTTCTTTATGTTTCACTGTGTTGAGTTTGATTACAACGTGTGTGCTGAGGATCTCATTTGGTCATGTTGGGGTGTCTTGTTCATTTGGGGGTGTCATTATGTCTCCTTGTTCTTGTTTCCTTGGTTTCTGTGTTTGTTGCTTGGCATTGTGGAGATATTCTTTTGATTCTTCTTCCCTCGCTGTGGTGTTTTTTCTTGTTATACTATGACTGTATTAAGTGGACTGTCCGCTTTTGATGGAGCCTTAGAGGCTTGAGATGGGTGTCGCCTGAGAGCTCTGTTTGGTTCCTCAGGGTTAAGGGTGTGCCAAAGGTGACACTCCCAGGTTAGGCGTGGTAAATCTCTCTCTCTCTCTCTCTTTCTTTCTTTCTTTCTTTCTTTGATTCAAAGGGGAAGTAATTCCACACAGCTGAGCAGAATTGGAGGTAGATAGCAGGCAAATGATATACCCACAGAAGCTAGAGATCGGAAGCTCTTTCCCAAGGACCACACAGGGAATCTGTGCTGCCCTCAATGTGGGCTCAAATTCTCTGTAGTCTCCCACTGGGTTGCCAAGGTTACAGAATTGTAGCATCTCTGGTGGGTACTCACGTGAATTCCATGAGTTCTCTCCCCCACCGTCTCTTTTTTTCACAGTCTCAGTTCATTAGCACCACACATTCACTAGGTCCTAATCTCCTGTTATTTCACCACCACCCCCCGCCAGAGTCAGGTTTTTCTGCTTGGTTGAGGGCGGGTGCAGCCCTGAGGTCGCGCCGCTTATGACTTATGTCCAAAATGGTGCCTGCTCTTTGTCTTGCTCGCCTTTGAGAGGTGAGCGGAGAGAGAGAAACTCGTATCCGTATTGGTCACTTTTTTTTTCCCTCTCCTCTAGTTAGCCTGGTGAACTTTTCCCCACGGGGTTTCAATCCTCGTTCCCTCTAGCCTCCTCTGTCCGCTTGCCCGCAGGTGTCTCGGGCTATTGAGGTTCGGCTCACCACGCATTCTGCGCTGATGTGTTGATTCTGCCACTGGTGTCCTGAACCGTGGGCTCCCACAGTCTCCACGCAGGTCCACTGTGAATCACTAGTTCCAGAAGAGTTTCCCCTGCTGTTTCTTCCCCTACTCTTCCTTGAACCTGCAGTATCTCCACTTTTATTAAACTGTCTCTTCCCAGTCTATCAGTATGCTCCCTTTGTATTCTGCCATCTTGCCGCTCTATTAAACGGATGTTTTTGCCTTGCACAAGCCAACATATTAAGCCAACAGGCTGAATTCTTTAAAAGGGGGCTTAAAAAAGATTGGGTAAACTAAACATTAAATAGTTAAGCATTGCCAGATCAAAATATGGAATAAAAAGGGAAATCCAGCCATAAAAGAATTCCAAACAGAGACTTATAGATAGTCAGATCTGAGTTATGTTCTGAATATGAATGCCAGAAAAACATTTGGTAAGCTCTAGTATTCTTGGGTTACATGCTAGAAGTCCAGAATCCTAGGGAACTTCCTAATAAAGTTAAAAAAAAAAAACTCAAAAATTTTGGTTTACTTGGTAAGCTCTAGTAGAAATGTACGGTAACACTAGTAAATTCTGGGAACTCATGACCTATAACCCATGGACTACATGATGAAAGTCTAGAAACCAAGGGAAGTACTTAAGTGGAAGTCTTTGTGAGTGGAATGGTAAGCACAGGGGTGCTTGCTCTCCCATTTAGATAGCAGGGATGACTGCTACAATTTTTCCTCTATTCTCTTTCAGATGAGAACCAACCTTCCTTACTTTTGTGACTCACCAGTAGGCCGTATTCTCAAAAATTGGTCACATTTTGATTCTCTGAGTTTAAAGAAGAAACAGCTAATTTATTTTTGCAACCCCACCTTGCACAATAAAAATTAGGTGACCAGAAAGCCTGGCCAGAAAATTGGACTTCAAATTAAAATACCATTTTACAGCTAGATATATTCTGCTGTGGCACAGTAAATGGCTGGAAGTCCTTATTTACAGGGCCTTATGGTAGTAAGAGAATCATGATCTCTTAAAAACTGCAAGGTAGACTTAGCTATGCTAACTTCACTTAATCTACCTCCAAAGGCCCACTATGAGGCAAAGCAAAAATACTGCCATCACAGAATGCCATCCCTTTAAACATACAAAAGTCTCTACCCTCCATTTCCTGACAAGTGAGCTGTTTTCTTTTGCTGGGACAATCTTCCTTCAGCTTCAGTATAGAAGCCATTAAAATGCATCCCTACAGAAGACTGCAGGACAGTATAACCCATTCAGAATATGAGTTAACTTTACAATGAAGGATTCAAATGAGATAAAAGGGATATGGGAACCTTCAGTGAAGACTCTAATATATGGTTAGGTAGATGGTATATACTGACTAGCACATTTGAATTTACTTGAATGGATGTAGCTTTCCTTCTAAACACTGTCCTAACTCAGAGGGAAAAATAAATGGTGTTGAAAAGTGCTTGTGACTATAGAATTCTAGTGCAGGCCACCCAAGACCATAGAAAGCAGTTTCAAAGATTAGGGATGAGACTGAGCAGTCCCTTGGCTGACAACCTAAAAGCTATTTCTATGGTCTGATTTATCAGAGATCACAAGGAATAGGAGACAACTAGGAACAAGACAGCATGATAGGTGGTAGGTTCAATGGCTTTATGCAGTGATACCTGCTTTATGTGGTGATCTGGTGTTAAAGGGATCCAACAAGGCCACATCACCCCCAATAGCACCTGTTATCACTGTGGAAAGTCAGCAGTTCCAATGGAAGTTGGCTTTTGTGGAAGCCTTGTCTGCTCTGCAAAAGTCAGGCCAAGGGTAATGGAACTGCCCTGGGCATTGAAGAACACCTGCATCAGAATTGCAGACCCTGTTGCTTCCAAGCTAAAGGAAACCTTTTGGTCTAACTGCCTCCCAAGTACCAATCACTATTTAGAGGAGAGATCTTGGGGTCATTGTTGTCATAGCAGATCAGACCCTGAATTTTAGATACAATAGTCACCTACTCTGCTAGCTTCCAATTAGGATAGCTCACCTCCTACTCCAGCCAGGTAATGAGAGTCAACAGGGTGCCTTCCCTGAGGAGATTCACACATTCCTTGTAATGTCTCTGCCAGTACTAAGTATTAATTTCAATAAACTAAGCAATATTGTACATTATGAAGCTATTTGTTGAAATGTAAGGAGAAAATATTTCCTTGAGGTTCACTGGTTTGAGGAGTATTACAATCATTTGTAATTAAAGAATGTGTACTTAAAATTTGTTTGGAGAAAAGAAAACATAGGAATAACATTATTTCAGTTATTAAAGCAATGTACTATGAAAATAAGAATACACAATTTCAAATTTGTAAGAGACAGGAACTGAATTAGAAATAGCATCTTAGTTTGTCAAAATACATTTTAAAGCAGGGAGAGTACTCTTTTGGAATTCATTGAGGAAAAAAATCCATCTAGAAAAAACAAAGAAGTAACCCTCACACCATATGTGTATATCAAGACAACTAAACAATTTATGTCAGAAAGAAACCCCTATTCTGGATGTTAATTTGCAGTCAAACTAATCTTTGACATTTTTCTGTCTAAATAACAACATAAGAGAGCAAAGAGAGTTGTTTTCTTCCACTTATTTCTCTTGGAATTTGGTTTGTGGTGAATTTACTTTGCTGAAGACCAAAGCTTTCCTATGTATTCATAGACATTATTTTCATGTGGCTACCTAAATGTAAGTTAATTAAAATAAATATAAAGTAATTAAAGAATTTAAATACAGTTCGCACTTTAACTAGACAGATTTCAAAGGCTGAAAAGTCATATGTGAACTGTGTCTATTGCTGTGTATAGCACAAATACAGAATGTTGCCATCCATGTGAAAAAAATCTATTGGAATCTAGTTATTCTGGATAAGTGATCCAAAAAATCAAAGTACAATACCTGGTAGGATTCTGAGGTGAGGCTGAAATTATTTAACAACTGTAATGACAGTTTAAGGCATCTTTTCTATCTTCACATATTCCTCTTTTTAAATGATATATGCCACTTACCTAAATTCTAATTAGAATGCAATGGGAAAGCAGACAAAAATCCCAAGTATGGTTCACCTATGGAATTTGATCTGGCATAGTACCCAGTTATTCAATCTGAAGAAATCTTCTAACGTGAATCTAATGCTCAGTCAAGATTTAAAGCTATTTTTCACCCCACATTATAGCTCCTGACCAGAAAATGGGGATGGGACTCATCCTCTCTGTTAGTCATCTCTCCAGGTGTCTCTGATGCATAGTAAACCTTAAGAATTATTGCATTTCTACTTCTTTCTAACTGAAAAAAATTGTGCTTACTTTCTCCTCAGTATTTATACCTGATTATGAGAATACAGTTCCTTTGGAAATTCACAATTAGCTGCCTTCTTAAACATCTCTCCTACCTACTCACAATTAGTTTTTTTTTTTTTTAAATACCAGTTAGGAATATCTATTTTTGTTTTATTTTATTTTTTCCATTGATGTTATTTAATGTTGGAAAAATATACATATGTATTCACTATATAGTGGCTATTTAAGATATCAAAAAGAGGATATTTTATGTTAAATTCATATTAAGTGAAATTTCATCATCTGGAGAAAAATAGGGTAAATGTTTTTGTCGATTTAATGCATAAAATATAATGTGCAAGAACTGACACTGAATAAATACATTAATGATTTTTTTTTAGATTTAAAAACAAGATTTATTAGAGTTAGAGACCTCCAGCCAGTGTGGCATGGATGGGGGAACCAAGAAAGGCAACACTTGAAGGGGCCAGTGGTACTAGTCAGATTGACATTCAGTTACAAGGTAGGGACAAAACCCCAAACCATGGAAAAACCTGGTTTGCAATCCTTTACTCTATCTGGCTTGCTCACGATAAAACAAAAAGAGCCATAAGAATGTGGGTTACCTAATTTGCTATACAAAAAAAAGCTGGGAGCCCAGAAGGGTGGAATCACCACTTCCTTGCTATTCTCATAAGATTGGAAGCTTCCAAGGAGTGTGGCAGGGGCTTGTGAGCTTGTTAACGATAATTCTTGGGGGAAGAAAGTATTATGCACACTCAGTTTCCACTGGGACTACCCTGTCTGCCTATTAACCCATCTCCTCACATTCTCTCCCCCAGAAGAATGGACCCTAACTTCTGTTAGGGAACTGGGGTGATGATAGCTCTGGTTTCTTCAAGCTGAGTAGGGGTAGAGTATCAGTCAAGATAGGCTTCCAGCAGCAAGTCGGGGATGCAGTGCCAACTTGCAGAAACTGCTTCCATCCAGGGTCTCATGTTCATGGCCATCTAGAATTTCACTGTTTTAAGTCTGGAGAATACAAATCTATTTACTTATTTATTTATTTTTGAGAGGTAGAGTTACAGAGAGGAACAGACAGAGAGAATGGTTCTCCATCCACTGGTTCACTCCTCAAAATCTATCATCTATCTATCTATCTATCTATCTATCTATCTATTTATTTATTTTTGAGAGGTAGAATTACAGACAAAGAGGAAAAGACAGAGGGAATGGTCCTCCATCCACTGGTTCACTCCCCAAATGACCGCAATGGCCAGAGTTGAGCTAATCTGAAGCCAGGAATCAGGAGCTTCTTCTGGGTCTGCCACTTCAGTCACCTTCTACTGCTTTCCCAGGGCATAGCAGAGAGCTGGATCTGAAAAGGAGCAGCTGGGACTAGAATAGGTGCCCATATGGGATGCCAGCACTGCAAGTGGAGGCCTAAGCTACTGCACCTCAGTGCTGGTCCCAACTTTGTTAATATTTTGAAATATTGTAATGACAACCTGAGGAACATATTATATGAATACAATCAAAAATGATTGTGTCAAACCTGAGTATGCAAAAAAATGTTGGCCTCTGGTTTTGACAACTTCACATCAACTGTTCTGTAATTTTAACATTTATCATATTGATTGGTTTATTTATCTCACAAGGCAAATACTTTCAATTGTTTATGTTGAATATAATTTAGTTTCCCAGATTGATATAATGAGATTTATTGTAAGCATGAAGTTAAATAGAAAAGTAGCCTCAGCTGAAGATGAGGAACTAAGAACAAAACAAACAGGCGATCACAAATGCCTTCCAAGTGATATCCAAATGATATAATTTGATACTGAATGGAAAGTGGTTTGGTGTTTAAATAGATTACATGAGTGGTAAAATTGACTCATTAGATGTGCCACCATTTACATTTGTTTAATTACACACACACATACACACACATACATCTTCTGCAACATAACTATCAGTGTCGCTAATTCCTATACTTCGAAAATCCCACTGTATTGTTATTTTTATCATTATGGGGGTCATTTCAGCATTAAGCATCATGGAAATAAAGCAATGATACATTTTATGTACACACATGTGAACATAATCTCTACTTCCCTTTGCAGTTCACTTCAGTACCACCTATCACTGAAAATTTTCAAAGGTTTTCAAGACAGAAACTGAAAAGAAATTGAGATTTTTTTTCTTACTAGCAGACTATTTTCAGAGTGCAATATTTACTTCCTTCCAGATGTAGGAGATGGTCTATGAAGTTTTGGGTTTTTTTTCCCCCTTATAGAGATGGGGGCCAGAGGGCAGAGGAAGATAGAAACAATAATTCTCTTCACTCTCCAAAATTATGACAGCTTAGTCTCTTAGTCATAGTTTAGATCATCATATTGAACACTTATTGAGTTACTAAGAACAAAAATTATATTTCAGTAAATGATTGAGGGTAAAATTTTATCTTGAAAATGAAAAATGTGTGGTTAATAAAATGAATCTTTCATGTGCCTGAAGATCCACAATCCAAATAATGATAGACACACCAACAAATATATATTTTTTAAACATGGATCCCACACTCATAGAAGTGCTTGTTCCTGTATAGTTGCTGCTATTATAAGAAGCAGAGGCTGGCACCTTGGCTCAATAGGCTAATCCTCCACCTGCAGCACCGGCACACCGGGTTCTAGTCCTGGTCAGGGCGCCGGATTCTGTCCTGGTTGCCCCTCTTCCAGGCCAGCTCTCTGCTGTGGCCCAGGAGTGTAGTGGAGGATGGCCCAAGTGTTTGGGTCCTGCACCCACATGGGAGACCAGGAAAAGCACCTGGTCCTGGCTTCGGATCAGCGCGGCGCACTGGCCGCAGCGGCCATTGGGGGGTGAACCAACGGAAAAAGAAGACCTTTCTCTCTGTCGCTCTCTCTCACTGTCCACTCTGCCTATCAAAAAAAAAAAAAAAAAAAAAAGAAGCAGAAAGACTATGCCAGCTCAAAATTTTGGCTTGATCCTTGGAGAATTAAGGCACTAGGACAGCCAGTATTTTAATAACTGAGAAAAAAAATTCCAAATTAGGATTCAAATTCAAGCATAAAGAATTTGAGCATTAGCTAATACATTGGAATATGTGTACTTTGCTGTATATACACACAAATAAAGACATATGCATATATATGTACATACACATGTAAACATGTATTTTCACATGAATATAAATAAGTGAAAGCAGAGTAGAAAACTGTCTTTTCCTAAAATTTGGAGTTCCTTATACTTTTACTAGTGCATGGTTTACTTGTCCAATTTTGGTTTTTGCTTACATTAATATAGGCTGTGGAGCAGAGTTTTCTCAGCTTCAGCACTACTGACATGCTGGACTACATACATATTTGATGTGATGATGGGGCTCTCCTGCACATTGTAGAGTGATACAATGGTCCCTGGTCTCAACCCAGAGTCCAACAGAAGCTAATATCCTAATTGTGATAATCAAATGTTTCAAATGTTCCATGGGGGAGGGATCTCCCCTAATTAAGAATCACTGCTTAGACAACTATCCAACAAAAGAAACTCTCAGAAACCCTTTTCAATATAGTCATACTTTATGTAATTATGTAATATAATTTCAATATTTTATATTGTTATATTAAATAGTGAATCTATTGTTTGTTCTATGAGAAAAAATTGAATATGCAAAGTATGATGATTTACTCAATAAAATCTATACAAATTGTTAAATCAAGGCTATTATTATACATTTATATTTTGAAAATTTTGCTTTACTTCATTGGATAACTGCAATGAGTGTATCACTATTAATTGTAACAGTTAAGAAAGTGTGTAACTATATAACAATAAACTTCAAACCCTATATCTGAATTTTAAAGCCTTCCTCTATCTGTACCTTATGTAAAATTATTTCTGTACACAAAGGAAATACTAATAAAAAACATGAGCTTAAAATTGTTTTAAAAATAAATTCTTGTTTAATTTTTAAAACCTATAGAATCTTGCAGTACTTTAATAGTTATGCATTAAATCCCTATAAAACATTGTGCAGCTTTGTTAGAAGTTTCAAGGACATATTGAAGGAGAATTAAATTATCAGCATTACGGCTTGTTCTTATATTTACATTTATCTTCACATGGGGTAATTTATTTGGGGGGCAAAGAGAACTATACATCACACTAATGTGCACTCACTTCAAAATTTGCCCTTCATGCTGTGACTGGACACCGTTCGGCTCAGCTTGTAGGGCTTTTCTCAGCTGAAGAAGAAATTTTAAATATGTAGCCTTCATGGTTGTCTCCACTTAGAACATAATTTCTGTTTTACATGTATGTGGGAGTGACAAAACAAAAAAAAAGAGAACCCATTGCTAAAAAGAATAATCTCCACAATAGTCATTTCCAAAACCTGCTGAACGCATCCTCAGATGTCTACACAGATGGCGAAGTGGTGAAATGGAACCAAGAACACCTTGAGGCAGTTGTAGTTCATCTCTGGAGAATTTCAAAGAGAAGCATATCTAAAGTCTGTATCCACCCTGCAAGTCAAAAAGGCATTTTCAGCACAGTTGCTGAAAAGTAAGAGTGCAATTTTTGCATATCTACTCTTCTGTTCAACAATGTTAATGGAGTTTTACTTGGCTTTATTTGAGGAATAAATTATCAACAACATGTACTGTAACTTTGTCCTAAACTGTTTCTAATTTTTTAAAAGATTTATTTATGTATTTGAATGTCAGGTTTACAGAGAGGGAGGGAGAGCGGGGGAGAGACAGAGAGAAATCTTCTATCCTCTGGTTCACTCCCCAGATGGCTACCTCTGGGCCAGGCTGGAGCCAGGAGGTTCACTTGGGTCACCCATATTTCAGGGGCCCAAACAATTGAGGCATCTTCTACTGCTTTTCATGGGCCTTTAGCAGGGAACTGGATTGGAAATGGGGCAGGCTGGACACAAACCTGTGCCCAGATGGGATGTTGGTATTTCAGGAGGAAGCTTTGCCTGTTGCTGAAGTAGGCAGACGTACAGGCTAAAATTGATTAGATTTGTGAGCTGGAAGACCACGCCTTCGCCATGCCCCTGTGTGACTTCACGCCCTACTTGATACCCCCACCATAGCCCCATGTGACATCAGGCTCTACCTGACCATACCTGAGCAGCCACCTGGCCGGCCACAAGCCACTCCCCTGTGGAAAACATATAAAAAGGCGGGAAGTGTTGCAAAAGGCTCTCTGCCTTTGCTTTGCTGCCGGTGATAAGCGGTGGATAGCAGCTCAAGGTGCTTGCTGCATGTGGCTTTTGGCCTGCTCTCCGAGTGATATGGATGCTACCCTAGTTTCCAGTCTTTCCCCTCTCTCCAACCTGAACTAAACTCTCACTTTCCTAGCTACCTCTCGCACTAAATAAAAACTTAAAAAGTACCATGCTGCCTCTTTTACCTGTGCCAGTATTTAGAATTCTTCTCTAAATATTAGACAAGAACCCTCTTGGGCTTACTAATATTGGGAATTTTTTAGTAAGCACATGGTGAAATCGTATGGCACCCCAAATTCCGGTAGCATATGTGGTACCCCAAATGGTGCTTCTGGGGTACTTTAAAGGGCCAAATTTTTGTGTAAATTTTAGGGGGTCATGCCCAATTTCACTGCAACACAACAACGCTGGCCCCCACTGTTTCGAATTTTGCTAATTTCTATAAATTCTGTTCTAATGACCTACATATATAGTCTAGGCTGAAAAACAGTCATGCCAGGAAGAGGAGAAAACTTTATAGTATAATTAAGAAGACAAACTCCATTTCCATTCATTAAAAAGTGAGTAGCAAGACTCCAAGAACTTTTTGATGTTTAACAACAGGGTGATAAATGGTATTTTAATATCAATGATGACATTCAATAGTTATTCCCTGGACAACTTCTGGCCAAGTCTGTTATATAGCTCCAAGTAAGCAATTAAAATGTGGGAAAGGAACCAAAAGAATTTGATCTATCTTGCAAAAATAGTCACTATAAATTTGTATTTATAAGAATAAGAATGGGAATAGGAGAGGGAGAAGGAAGAGGGGTGAGAGTGTGGGTGGGAGGAAGGGTAGGGTGAGAAGAATCATTATGTTTCTAAATTATTATTTATTAAATGCATGAAGTTTGTATACCTTAAATAAAAGTTTTCTGAAGAAAAATGAGACTTATTTAAAAAATTAAAATATAATCATTTTAAGAGATGTTTCTCTTTGCTATATTATTTTGTAAAATGTTCCATTTAACTGAGAAAGAGAATCCATTTGTGTATGAATATACACATTTACATACATGAATATTTGTGTGTGTTTATGTATGTGTGCATGTGTGTGAACACAGAATTATTGGTTACTATTAAATAAATATAATTATATATGATTATTTCACAAATATTCATCATCAACCATATTCAGAGTTTTTCAAAAAGAAAAGTTACTAAGAGGTTTTAGATCTCTGAGACAAGAAACGCTTATGTTGATAAGCATATTAAAGCAATTAAACATTTGTACTTCTTTATTCTTTTGATAAATTGTGGCATTTATGGTTCAGTATAGTATTTTTAAAACTTTTCATTATGAAAATATATTACCACATATGTCAATTAAAACACTTTTCCCTAAGAACCAGCTGTGAAGTACAATTTGACATCCAAAGCTTAAATTCTACAAAACTTGATTTACTATCATATATGTGCTAAAGGAAATTGTGATGAGAAACATGGAAGCCATATTTTATATCCTTCAAATTGAAACTGCCTTCAAATATTTTTGAGTTCTACAGCTCTTCTGCTATAATGTTGTATATTTTTGTATACTTGAATAAACATATATCATGCATCATACCAAATGACTCCATATCATCTTTTCATTTTCTCCTCCCATATTATTATTTCTTCTGTGTCTTTCTAGAGTTTCAAGAATTGTTTGCGTAGGAAGAATCTTACTGAAAAGAAGAAATGAGTATATCATCACAGAATCCTTCTCAATGGAAGTATCAGAAAAAGCAGTAAAAATGATGTTAATGCAAACTTATCCCATTAAATATAAGAATACATGAAGGCACTTCAAGTGTATTAAAAATAGAATTAAACTATTTTAATACAAACATTTTCTTAAATTCCTGCATAGTTTTTTCCAGAATTATCACTACCATGAACATTTTAGAGGCCAGCTATACATAGGAATATTACAATTTTTCAAACTAGAATATTATCTCTTAATTGTTTTCTGTAAATGTTTGAAGTGTCCTCATTTTTGATACTAATCATTTATTTTGTTTGGAATAATGTAAATGTAACAAAAAAGCAAAATAAACAATTTATTAAGTTTATGATAGAAATATAAAAATTGTGTTTATTCAGGTGGCACGTATTGAACAAACTATCTAAAACATAGAAAACACAAATAACTAAAGAAAATAGTATTTTTAAAGGGATTTTTGTTTTTTAAAGATTTTATTTGTTTATTTGAGAGGTAGAGTTATAGAGAGGGAGAAACAAAGTTCTTCCATTCACTGGTTCACTCCCCAGATGACTGCAATGGCTGGAGCTGAGCTGATCTTAAGCTAGGAGCCAGGAGGTTCTTATGGGTCTCCCAAGCAGGTGCAGGGGCCTAAGCACTTGGGCCATCTTCTACTGCTTTTCTAAGCCACAGCAGAGAGGAGCAGCTACAACACGAAACAGTGCCCATATGGGATGCTGGCGCTGCAGGCGGAGGTTTAGTCCACTACACCACAGCGTTGATCCCCTAAAATAGTCTTTTTTATCTTCACTTCTAGTGGAGGAAAAAAAAAAAAAAAAACTTTTCAAGGGAAAATAGTGTTAAACAGCCTTAGGCATATAACTGATACTTAGTGTCTTCCTCTGTTAATTAGGGATAATATAGTAGAGAGGCATCGACAATAGAACTTTTTACAGTGATGGAAATGTTCCATATTAGCCCAGTCTGATACTTCAGCTACTGTACACTGGGGGTTATTGAGCACAGTCAGTGTGACCAGTGCTACTGAAAGTAAATTTAAATGTCATTATTCATATGTATCCATAAAAGATATGTTGATATTATCAAGCAATTTTATTGTGTTTATTAAAATACTGTCTCATTTTTCTTCTGAACATTAGCGAAAATCAAAATATTGAGCAGGGTGTGGTAAGAATGTCTTTTAGCTGGGGCCGGCACCATGGCTCACTTGGTTAATCCTCCACCTGTGGCTCCAGCATCCCAAATGGGCACCGGGTTCTAGTCCCACTGCTGCTATTCCAGTCCAGCTTTCTTCTGTGGCCCCGGAGAGTAGTGGAGGATGGCCCAAGTGCTTGGGCCCCTGCACCCACATAGGAGACCAGGAAGAAACTCCTGGCTCCTGGCTTCGGATGGGTGCAGCTCTGTCCATTGTGGCCATTTGGAGAGTGAACCAACGGAAGGAAGACCTTTCTCTGTCTTTCTCTCACTGTCTGTAAACTCTACCTGTCAAATAAAAAAAAAATGTCTTTTAGCAAAGTTAGCATCAAAAGTATATTGATACTATATGTTAGAAAGAAAATTTTTAGTACTTATCAACCGTCTTCAAATGTTAATTTATTGCATTTATAATTTCATTTCAAATTATAGCCTATGAAAATTATTGAATTATAATATTAAGACTTGTAGTCAACCAAAAAATTTCAATGTGAAACTGAATAATTTCTGATTCATTAATCCATTGTATATATAAAGTATTTGATGGCTTCAATAACAATTAATAACTGAATTTAGCTCTTATTAAGATGTGAGTTGGTGCAGATTGATATGATCAGTGGTATAGTGAGAAATAAGAATAACAAAACAAGAATACATGGGAACCCAGAGGAAAGACATTCCATTTTTCCAGCCAGATAGTTGTGTGTCTTTAGTAAAATCAAATGACTGTTCTGGGTTTTGGTTTCCCATTTGTGAAATGAAAGATAAATATTCTATAAAAGACATGTTCTTGTCCTATAATTCTATGTCTTTTTTGTTTTTTCATTGAAAGACCGAGAAACAAGCTTAAAAAAATTGTCCTGTTGTTTGCCACAGTTGTATTTAATAAGATTGGATCTTTGGGGAAGAATTAATATCTATCCTGAGGCAAACATGCTTTTAAGTAGGATAATTTGTCAAATACTCTTTGAGAGAATGCTGTTGAACATGATCAAAGAGTAGGAAAGAGCACTTGGAATCATCTTGTAGCAACATACAAAGACTCCTTGGAGTAGAGCATATAAAATGGAAGCTCCAAGGCACACATAATATTAAAAAGAGAAATGAGCTGGGCAACAGACCAGATAAAATATTAACTGTATGAGAACTTAACCATTTCTTTGTGGTTTAGTAAAGATGATAAAATCTAAGAGCAATGACTGGTTATGAATAAGAGAAGGAAGAGGAAATTTGGGAGGGAGACTAAATTTTGGATTTGCTTTTATAACATCAGTAATGCCATGAGATAACTAAGGGGAATGAAAATATGAATATTTATTAATATGTCATTTTTGACTTCACTTTGATTCTGATCTCTGAACTACCCAAGAAAACCAAAAATATTTTGTTTATACTTTCCAGAGAAATTTTCATCCAGAAGAAACTTAGTGATCGCAATCCAATATCCATGTAGAGTAAAACTGCAAATGGGCAAGGGAGAACTCAAAAGAAATGGCTTTCTTATATAAATACCTCTCTGTATATCCCCTAACCCCCAAACACCTTCTGTGTGTGTGTGTGGTGTGTGTGTGTGTGTGATGTTTTGGGTATCTCAATCCATTTAATCCCTAATTTTCTTATCTGAGGATTAAGATGAGCTAATATCTATGAATACTTACATTTTAATAGATTGTTTATTTGGAATTACAGACAGCAGAGAGGGAGAAGAAGAGAGAGAGAGAGAGATCCTCAATCTGCTGGTTCACTTTCAAAATGGACTCAACAGCCAGAGCTGGAAAAGGCCAAAGCAAAGAGCCAGTAACACCATCCTGTTCTCTCACAGGGATTACAGACATGGAAATAGCTGCACCATCTTCTTCTGCCTTAAAAGACACATTGGTTTGAAGTTGGATCATAAGTAGAGCATGTGGGACATTTACTGGCATTTCCATATGGATTCCAATATTGCAAGTGTTTGCCACAACATGAACACCTGCTATATCCTTCAATAAAGAGAAATTTTGGTTTGTTTATTTGCCTTTTACATATCAACATAAATGGAAGAGAAGAGATTTGAATTATACACTTAATCTTAAGTAATGATAGATTATAAAGTTATTTCCAATGTGAAGAATGTAAACATGCATTGAGTTCCAAATAGAAGGTATGCATCTTGCTTCACTGTGATCCCAGTTTATAGTCTATAGGCAATGCAAACATAATTATCAATCATTGAAATTTTTTCTTCAATTGAATCAACTATTGCTGAAGGATATTCTAAAGCATTTTCTTTTAAAAGTCAAAATGAATTTTAGTCATATTAGATAATCGTAGAGATAATTCAGATACCATGTATTTAAAAAGAAAATAGAGAGTCTTTTCACTAGACAGAATGAGGAGTTGGAGGAAGGCTCTTCCAGTGTCTCTTTAGGAATTATCTTGTATCCTCAGCATCACCGACCATTACTTCAGTGATCCTCATTGTAATTGTCACACATGCGAAATTCCTTTTTTAAATTTTCTTATATACATCTGTGGACACTCAGCTGGAGCTGATTTAGTAACTGCAGCCTTGTACAGGATTTTAACTGCTGACATACAAGTAAAAAAGGTCTCCTGAGTCATTTGTCTCTCTGGATTTTCTCCATTTTTAGTCTAAGTTACATATGGTAAAATATCAGATGTTGACTCAGTAATTTTATGGAGTTACAAAAATGTCCACATTTTTTGCCTTTAATTGAATTGGAAAGAATTTGGAATTCAAAGGTGGTGATGACTCAGACCATGATAAACCTGTAGATGCAGTAAGAAATATATTTTAAGCCTTACTATATACACACCAATGAGGAATTCAATGCAACTTCATGTGTCCATGTCCATGAAATGAAGGAAGAGTCAAAACAATGAGATTAGCTTATTTAGATCAAACTAATACCATTAGAGCTTTTTATTTGGAATTTAACACGAAAGAAATGCAAAACAAGCAATAGGTAAAATAGAACATAAAACTTTTATGTCTCCTTCATTTTGGTTTGCAATAGTTTCTTTAATTCTAAATTACTCTTTTGCAATTATATGTGTATTACTCATTCTTTCTCTTTCCCTTAGTTCTCCCTCTCTACTTCCCCATCTATATTGTCACTCTCATGGGAAACTCTTCACTCTAGACAACTTCTTAGGGGTTTATCTTTTTAGGTGTGATTTATTATTACTAATTAGAGAGAAAGAGAGAGAGAAAGCCAGATTCAGAATGAGAGAGAAAGAGAGAGAGAGAGGAGAGCATTACCATGTTTTTGGTTCACTCCCCAAATGCCTGCAGTGGGTTGGAGCGGGGAGCCAGGAACAAAATCCATGCCACTCTTATGAGTGGCAACACTCACCTAGTTGAGGCATCACCTGCCAGGGTCTGCATTAGTAGGAATCTGAAGTCTGTCCTGGAGTAAGTGATACAATGTAGGTACTCTGATTTGGGGTATGAGTGTACTAACCATAGTGTTAACAGAGAGACTAAAAGCATGACTTAGGACTTTATATTTTAAATTTCCTTCCCTGACTCGTTGCAATAGCTAAATTTCATTAAAGTTCTTATTTGGTTGAAAGCTGAAAGAGGGAGAAAGAGAAGGAGAGAGAGAAAGAGAGAGAGAGGGAGAGAAGGATATATATATATATATATATATATATATAGAGAGAGAGAGAGAGAGAGAGAGAGAGAGAGAGAATCTCCCATATCTTGTTCACTTTCCAAATGTCCACAACACCTGGGGGCTGGGCCAGCCCAAATCCAGGAGCCCAGAACTTGTTCTGAGACTCCCAGGTTGGTGACAAGTATTCAAGTGTTTCAACCATCCCCTGTTGCCTCTCTGGGTATGTATTTGTAGGAAGCTGGAATCAGAAGTGGGGTAGAGACTCCAATCCAGGGATTCTGGTATGGGAAGTGGGTGTCCCAAGTGGGGTCTTATCCCATTGTGCCAAATACGTGCCATCTGCAATTGCTAGGTAACTAATACATGTTGTGCCACGGTAATGTGTGTTGGTAAGTGAATATTCATTGAGCTCTGAAGAGCTGGAGTTGAGGCAGCTTCAGGACTTGCATAGGTGACGGTAATTCAGAGTGTAAAGTCAGCAGGTGTTTGCCATAACCATTATGAAAATAACTCCAATATAAATGCTAGTCCCCAAAGGAAGTAAAATGATTAGTTTTATTGACAGGTATTTATTGTAAGTGCTACATAAATCTGTGGTTACAGGGGTTTGGCAAGATTCCTTATTTTAAAATTCAATCGTATACTTTATGACTTGTATGGCACAATTTCTGTTGCCTTTGTCTTTCATTGCTAAAGTCATAGCAATCACAATAACAGCAGCATACTGGATCAAGAGTTGAAATACTAGAAAAAATTTTGAATGTTGAAAAAAGATATCAAGCCTATGTATTTAAGGTCTGTCTATCAGAATGGATTGTAAATAGGAATTGTGTCTTTCTTACTCACTGCTGTTTTTCCATTACTCTAGCATGCTGCCTGGCTCATATTAGGTACTTGACAATTTTTTTTTTAATGACTGACTGATTCAATGATATCTTATAACTATCCTCTCCAGACTGCTGCAACTCCTTCTACTACCCAGGGATCTCACTGTGCACTTAGGGTCATCTTTCATTTCTCAAAGCCACATTACATTTAAACAAGTTTCATAGAATATATGGGCTTAGCAGTAAGGAATAACAATGTAGAAAAGAGAAAAATAATAAACTCAACCAGATAATAAATATGACCACTCAAAAAAAGTAACATAGAAAAAGGTAAGATAGAATCTTCACAATATCCTTTACCTATCCCAGCTTCATCCCAGAGGAATTGCCTTGATAACATCCCCACCTTCTGACGCCATCCTTGAATTCTCCTTGGGTTCACTTATTTGGATTATGTTCTCAGAAATAGGAGCCCTACACAGTGTAAACTCTCTAAGAGTAATAGGCAGAACTATTTATCTCTCTCCCTTTTTTGGAAAGTACTTTACAACCTACTCTAAGACATTTGCTTTATATTTATGTAGCAAAGAATCCAAGCAGATGGCAACACTGCCCTCAACAATCAATTCAAATATTCACTTCAATGAAAGGGAAATTAAACTCCTGGAAATTTGACAAAAATCCTCCTGCCCCTTCTAGGCATCTGAATTTCAATATAAATATAAATAAATAAATAAATAAATAAATACATACCTTAGGATGAGAATACTGGATGCCAGCTTCTTGAATTCTAATTAAATTCAGCAAAAATGAAAGCTCCTATTGTATGCCAGATATTATTGTATAATGAATAAGAAGGTACAAAGTAAAACACAATTTACAGCCAGGATAAATATGTCCAATCATATCTACAATTTAATATAAATATTGTTATCCTAACATGATGAACAAAGTGTCAGGAAAGCACAGAGCAAGAGTAATTAATTCACTTTGGAATTTCAAGGGGTCTAGCACAGAGAACCTGCCATTTAATTTGGGCATTGAAAAGAAGGAATAAGCACTTATGAAAGAAAATCTATCATACCTACAAAGTGAATACATGTATTTATGTTTGTAATCCATCTTAAAACATAGTAAAATTTTAAGAAACTAATTAAAGAGATCCACATTTTTTCTCTACTCCCAAAATAAGAAAGAACAATTCCAGATAAGGATTATGTAGATATTTTGTATTGTGAAGAGCAGATGAAGAAAATAGCAAACAGAAAAGTTGAATGTCAAAGGCTTGCATTGGAGGATGCCAGTGAGAGGCAGACAGTTTAGCATCATAGCATGGCTTAAGTTAAAGTTTTGGGATGAGAGTTTGGTGTAGCGATTAAGAGACACGTTAGGACACAAATATCCCACTTAGAGTGCATCACTTTGAGTCCCAACTCTGCCCCTATACCAGCTTCCTGATAGTGTGCACTCTGAGAAGCAGTGAGACATTGAGTTTCCAGCTCCCTGATACCTGAATAATGAGCTGGGCATTTGGGGAGGGAACTGTCAGATCAGAGCTCTCTATCAGTTTTCTCTGTCTCTCTGGCAGATAGGAGCACTTTATTGGTCTTTGCCTCTCTAGTCTCAAGTTAACAAAATAAATAAATAACTTTAAATGACTTAAACTTTGGAATGACTAAAACCTTAAGAAAATAGGTTTAGTGAAACCAAAGATCAAATTCAAGGATGATTGCTTTCCAAATTTTACTGATGTAAAACTGCCAGGATTCAAAACTACTTTGGAACACATACAAATGTTGGAAGAAATATAAATAATATATAACATTAATAAGCTATAGTCAACAGAAATGATATATGAGTATTTTTATATGGCATACTATCATTTTACCTTGGAATATGAATATAGTTTGTTTTAGAAAATAATATGATAATATGATAACCATTATTCAGATAAGATGTAAATTTATACTCTTCTTCCTTGATGGTACAAGGTTTATGATAAAATTCAAGACTAAATTGCTAATTGGTAACAAGTAAGATATTTTAGGGATTGTAACAACAAATTGGCATATCCTATTCACATTACACAGCAGCAACCACAGGCTGGTGGAATTGGCTGCATGGGTTTCTTTCTACAAGAACACAGAATAAAGTGATGGGCATTTTGGGACATACAGTTTTCTTCATGGTGGAAACTGTCCATGCTTCTCAAAACATCTGATTATAGCTAACATGTTTTCTCAGAAACAGTTCACCAAGTATATCACAAGTCTATTACTGTAATTTATGGGAAACAGTATATTCTTCCCACAAAAGACACTCAGTATGAGGTGGCACTGAGTAGCATGAATCCCCCTACAGGAAGTGGAGCATATACAAGGATATGTATGGAGCAATACAAGGAACACAAATACAAATACAAGGAATGATGGAGCAATCTGTTACGCTATTCCTGAAATAAAATCAGGCAAACAAATACACCAGGAAAATTATGTCAAGATTATTAGCATCATTAAAATGTTTTTCACAACAAAATGTATGTCCTTTAAAATGTGAAATATTTGATAAACTCTTGTGGAAATCAAAACCAATTATAGATGATTATTATTATTATTCAAATTTGTTGTGATTTTATGACATTATGAAAAGACATGAAAATGAAAGACAATACTCATCATTAAGCAGGTTATAATTTTGTACATTTAATCATTTTTATTTTCCTATGGGTTTTATATAGATATGTTCTTGTGACTTGACATTTTATGGATTTCTATCTGTTGTGACTTGAATCATTTTTATAGATAAATGTGTGGTTCATTTAATTTAGATGAAAGGCAGAGACAGAGAGAAAGGGAGAGACACTGAAATAGGGTTTAAGAAAGAGATCTTCCATCTGTTGATTCACTCCACAAATCACTATAGGAACTGGGGCTGGCCAGCCCAAAGCCAGAAGCCTAGAACTCCATCCAGGTCTCCTGCCCAAGTATTTTGACTATATTCTGCTATCTTTCCCTTGTGCATCAGAGGGAGCTGGATTAGAAGTTTAGTGGCTGGCAGGCATTGTGGCATAGTGAGTTAAATTGCCGTTTGTAATACTGGCATCCCATAGAGGCACCAGTTAGAGAACTGGCTCCTCCACTTATGATCTAACTCCACGCTAAAATGACTGGAAAGCAGTGAAGGATGGCACAAGTTCTTGGGGCCCTGGACCCACATGGGAGATCTGGAAGAAACTCCTGATTCCTGGCTTCAGCCTGTCCCAGCCCAGGCTCTTGCGGGCATTTGAGGGAATGAACCAGTGAAGGGAAGATTCTCTCTCTCTTCTCTCTCTCTTTTTCCCTCTCTCTGACTTTCAAATAAATAAATAAATCTTTCAAATAATAATATGTGATGTAATTGGGACTAGAAATGGCACTCTGATATGGGATCACAGGTGGTGGCTTCACCAGCTGCCCCACAATACCAACAACTTGAATCAATTTTCTCTATTACTTTTTATATTTAGTTATTACTAAGAGGTATGTTGAGAACTTATGTCCATTTTTTCAGTTGATTCATTTAAGGCTTATAAATCTTTGGTTATGGTTTGTATATTTTACTTTAAAAATTATTATTCTTATTTGTAATTAGTTTTTAACAACTTCAATGCGATTTGCAGATACAGTTCTAGGAACAAAAAGAAAAACTCAAGAATCAACACAAATACAAAGAATCACAACACAAAAGAACACAAAAAGACAAACCATGGGCCAGGAGGGAGCCAAAAGATGGAATCTAATGGGTAAAACCCACTCAGAATATAGAACACAGAGAAAGCAATATTGGGAAAAATATTAGTGTTATATATGAATTTTGGAAATGTACAAAGACTAGGATATTTTCATTGCCTTAGATACTTCTCCCATAACCTTCCCAGTTGGCCCAAACCAGGCTGTTTTGACTTTACCATCATTCCTATTCTATCTTTGCTTGTTGTAGACCTTTATACAAGAAATGTCACACTGGGAGTAATCATTTAGCCTAGTGGTTAAATTGCCTTTTCTCCACACTGGAGTACCTGAGTTCCTTACCTGATTCTTTACTCATGATTCCAGTTTCCTGCTAAAGCAGACTCTGGGAGGCAGTTGTCATGGCTCAAGTAATTACATTACTACCAACAACGTGGGAGTCTTAGATTGTGTTCCGATTTTCCAGCTTCTGCTCCAGCCCAGCCAAATCAGGTGTTTGGGTGGCAAACAAGTCAATAGGAATTCTCTCTGTATTTGTTTTTAAAGATTTTATTTATTTGGAAGCCAGAGTTTCAGAAGGGACAAGTAGAGGATTTTCATTGCTGGTTCACTCCTCAAATGTTCACAATGGCTGGAGCTGGGACAGGCCAAAGGCAGGAGCCAGGAGTGTTTTCTGGGTATCCCACATGGGTGCAGAGGCTCAAGCAGTTGAGTCATCTTCAGTTGCTTTCCCTGGCACATTAGCTGGGAGCTGGATTAGTGGAACAGCTGGGCCTCGAATCAGTGCCCATATGGCATGCTGGTGCTGCAGTGGTGGTTTACCTGCTAAGCATCAATGCTGGCCCTTGGAATTCTATCCTCCTCTGTTTCTCTCTGTGGCTCTGTTACGCTGGCTGCCTCTTAAATAAATTTTAAAAAGGAAAAAAGAAGCCACACGGTATCAACTCTTTTGTGATTTATAGCAAAATACCGTTTGAACCTGTACATGCTGTAATACTAATAAATATTTTATTTTACTACTGCATAGTATTCTGTTGTAAGACTATATCACAATCTGTTAATTTATTCATATGTTGATGTACATTTGAATTGTTTCCAGTTATTAGTAGTGTTTAGTTTCAGTTACAAACTTTAGTGAATATTGATGATTTATTTTTTTCTCTTCATTGATACATGCTTGAAATGTTTGAGGCTTAGTGGTACTTGTGTGATTAATTGAAACTAACTCACTAATTTTTCCAAGTCTTTATTCCATTTTATTCTCCCAACAACACTGTTGGATAGTTTGAGTTGCTATACAAACTTACAAGTATTTGGTGTTATTGGGTTATTTTAAGCCATGCTTTATTTTAAAACAAGTAATGGTCTCTTGTGGTGTTTAATTCTCATTTTCCTGCTGATTAATGGTATGGATTATCTTTCAAATGCTAATTAGTCATTTTTATCTTTATTTGTGAGATGCCTATGCAAGTATTTTGCCCGTAGTTTTGTATGGCTTCTTCTATTTTTATAATTGAAGTACAACAGAGGGGAAAGAGAGAGAGAGAGAGAGTGTCGAGGGAGGAAGATTTAAATAACTAGCTTTATTTATTTTGGTAAATGATCAGTGAGTATTCTTTTAACCTTTTTATTTGCAAAAAGATAACAAATGTCATGTTTGCATATACACAGTTTTGAGAGGATAGTGATACTTCATACTCTGCCCTCTCTCCTTCTATCATCCACACCTTTCCTTAATTTTCTTATTTTTCTTTGAAGTTTTACAATGACATGATTTCAGTTTTCTTCACAGTCATAAGATTAAACTGAAAATATGAATATCTATGCTTTCCTTGATTTGTGGTAACTAATATAGAGTATAAAAATATAGTGTATATAAGTGAAATGGATATTTTGAGATTTGATTATTTTTATAGTGCTTTTCCAGACTCTTGACTAACAGTGGTTTTTCTACTTACTACTTGCTGAATTCTGTATTTAGTGGAGGGTTAAGCTTGTGATCAGTTAGTATTAAATATTATAAATGTATTGTCTCCTATTGTGGTTTTTTTTATTCATTTTGTTCAATAGAGTTTCACCACATTTTTTAAACATTTATTTATTTATTTGAAAGAGTTACAGAGAGAGGTAGAGACAGAGAGAGAGAGAGGTCTTCCATCCTCTGGTTCACTCCCCAATTGGCCGCAAGGACCGCAGCTGCGCCAATCTGAAGCCAGGAGCCAGGAGCTTCCTCTGGGTCTCCCATGGGAGTGCAGGGGCCCAAGGACTTGAGCCGTCTTTTACTGCTTTCCCAGGCCATAGCAGAGAGCTGGATCGGAAGAAGAGTAGCCGAGACACGAATGGCCCCCATATGGGATACTGGCATATCAGGCCAGGGCATTAACCTGCTGTGCTACAGCGCTGGCCCCCACAAATTTTTAATTTCAGTGAAGTTTAATATATTTGGTCATGTGGCATTATTGTATTCAATATATTACTGCATTCAATTTACCAATATTTCTTTTATAATTTGCATTTATTTTATAAGTATATATGTATTATATATATATATAAGTATATTTATATAAGAATATGTACAAGTATGCTAGTCATTATTTCAGGCATTGATTTTTTGGAGTTCATGTCAGATTTGCATTTATTGTAAAACAATTATAAAACTGAATTTAAAGTGTTTATTGTTCTTTTCCTTTCTAAAAGAGTTTCTGTACTATTTACACCATTTACTTATTTATTTTGAATTTCTTTATTAAATAGTTGAAAAAATTTACCAATGAAGATATCTGGGCCTGGAGTGAATAGAAAGTATGTGTGTGTGTGAGTGTTTCTGGGTGATGTAAAGATTGTTATGCAGTTTCATCATATTTAACTGTTGTGGGGATTTTCAGGTTTTCAACACTTTTTACTATCATTATTGTCCTATTATGGTTTATGGGATTATTTCTTATAAGTTTTCAAATTTGCTAGTGTAAATCTGTTTGTCATATTTTTGTTATCTCTTAAATAGGTCTAAATGCTTTAATAAAGTGTTGTTTGCTATTCTTGATATTGCTAATTTGTCTTCTGTTTCATTCTTGATTATCCTTATGCATTGATCAATTTCATGAATATTTTAGAAATTATTTTTCCATGTTATTGATGTTCCATGTCATTTATTATTTTGAAACTCTCTAGTTTTTACTTTTTTCTATGTCCTAAGCATTTTGGTTTAAATTTGTCTTTTGTTTTATCATATTTTCATTTGGAGAATGTCATTGATACAATGTCTTTCTCATTTCCTAATGTACTGTACAAATTGCCATTTTATGACTTCTTTAGCTGCAATTTTTGGCCTCCTAGGAGAAATCAAGAAACTCCACAACAACAAAACAAACAACCCACTTAAGAGATGGGCCAAGGACCTCAATAGACATTTTTCAAAAGAGGAAATCCAAAGGGCCAACAGACACATGAAAAAATGGTCAAGATCACTAGCAATCAGAGAAATGTAAATCAAAACCACAATGAGGTTTCACCTCACCCCAGTTAGAATGGCTCACATGCAGAAATCTACCAACAATAGATGCTGGAGAGGATGTGGGGAAAAAGGGACACTAATTCACTGTTGGTGGGAATGCAAACTGGTAAAGCCACTATGGAAGTCAGTCTGGAGATTTCTCAGAAACCTGAACATAACCCTACCATACAACCCAGCCATACCACTCCTTGATTTCTTTGTAGATTCTGGTTATCAACCCTTTATCTGTTGCATAGTTTGCAAATATTTTTTCCCATTCTGTCGGTTGCCTCTTCACTATCCTGTTTCTTTTGCAGTACAGAAACTTCTCAATTTGATGCAATCCCAAATGTTAATTTTGGCTTTGACTGCCTGTGCTTCTGGGGTCTTTCCAAGAAGTCTTTGCCAGTACCTATATTTTGCAGGGTTTCTCCAATGTTCTCTAATAGTTTGATGGTGTCGGGTCATAGATTTAAGTCTTTAATCTATGTTGAGTGGATATTTGTGTAAGCTGTAAGGTAGGGGTCTTGCTTCTTGCTTCTGCACATGGAAATCCAGTTTCCCCAGTACCATTTCTTGAATAGACTGTCCTTACTCCAGGGATTGGTTTTGGATCCTTGATCAAAATGTTTTGCTTTTAAACACATAGAGTTGAGTTTTGCTGTTGTACTCAGGCTGATAATCTCTGCAATTTAATTTTTACTAGAAATATTTATTTGACATGTAGAGTTATAGACAATGAGAGAGGAGAGAGACAGAGAGAAAGGTCTTCTATCTTATGGTTCACCCCCCAAATGGCCACAACGGCCGGAGCTACGCCGATCCAAAGCCAGGAGCCAGTTGCCTCTTCTTCGTCTCCCACATGCTTGCAGGGGTCCAAGCACCTGGGCCATACTCCACTGCTTTTCCTGGGCTACAGCATAGAGCTGGGTTGGAAGCCGAGCAGCCGGGTCTCGAACTGGCCCCCATATGGGATGCCGGTGCCACAGGCGGAGGATTAACCAAGCGAGCCATGGTGCCTGCCCAAAACATTGAAATATTTAAGATTAAATTGAAACAATTTTATCTTCTTTTCTCAATGCTTGACTTCCTCTTTCCTCCACTCCTCCTTATATGCCCTCTATTTAGTATATCATGTACTTTTATAGTCCATTTTCTTTTTGATGCTTTATTATGCCCATTTGCATGATTAACTCTGTGGGTTACTTTTGAGTTTAAAATGCCTATTTTTATTATATTATTCTCTTTGTTGAAAAGCATATTCAGCTGATTCATAGTAATGTAAGTGCCCTAAAATAATATGCTTTCCCTACTTCCCTTCAGCATTGTAATTTGTTCCAATGTCACATGATTCACCATCAATTGCACAGTGTATATAATAGCATGTTTACTTTAAACAGGTACTGATTTGTTACAAAGTTTTAGTAGGTCTATTTTAAAGGTTCTTTTATGTATATCTTTTCCAGTTTTTTCCCATCCCTCCCTAAATATTTGACTTTCTTAATTTATGCTTTATTTTTTTTTTATGTTGAACCCATTTTTAACATATCTTGAAGTTCAAGTCAGTGGGATAAAATCTCTCACATTATTTCCCTATCAATAAAAACCTTTACTTTACTTTCATGGGGAGGATATTTGCTGGACATAGAATAATTCTACATTGCCCATATTTTTACATTTCTTTAAAAATCTGTTTTCATTTTTTTCTGAATGCCAGTTTCTGGAGAAAAATTCTTGTTCTGGTGGTTTTCAAGGATTTGCTTTTCATCTTTGGATTTGGGCAGTCTGTCCAGATACATTTAAGTTTGTTTTCTTTCTATTTTTTATTTTAGGGCCCATCAGATTTATTGTTTCTAGTAACTAAAGTATTTCTTCAATTTTGAAAAATTCTAAAACATGTGCTTTTTAATATTTTCCCCCTCTTTGGGATATTTTAATTATACATATCTCTAGTATAGATATGGTAAATGTTGATTTTTGATATTATACCATACTATACTTTCAGGATTATTTCCATTGCATTCTGTCATATTTGTCACTTCTGTATTGTGGATATTTAAATGCAAATGCATATTTTTAGAGTTTTCCAGAACATAGTTTAACATAATTACAAGCCTAATTGCACTAACATTGGGACATCATTTATTATAATATTATTAAGTGTTTCCTCTCTTTTTTTAAAAAAAGAAAGTATTTATTTATTTATTTATTTGAAGGGCAGAGTTACAGAGAAATCAGAGGGAGAGACAGGGAGGGAGAGAGAGAGAGAGGTCTTCCATCCACTGGTTCACTCCTCAAATGGCTGCAATGGCTGGGACTTGTCCAATCTGTCCATAGCCAGAAGCCAGGAGCTTCTTCCAGGTCTCTCACAAAGGCACTGGGACCAAAGCACTCACACCATTTTTCACTGCCTTCTTAGGCACATTAGTAGGGAACTCAATTGGAAGTTGAGCACCTGGGACTCCAGCAGGTGCCCATATGGAATGTTTGCATCACAGAGGACAGCTTAACCCACTATGCCACAGCACCAACCCCAAATGTTTCTTCTCTTGAACTTAGTTGCATTTTCTGATTCTTTGTTAAGGGAGGGCTTCAAAAAATTCGTGGAAAAACTACTTTTTTTTAATTAGTTCTATTTTCCATGAGCTTTTTCAAGCACCTTCATGTTTCTCATACATTTTAAACTGAAAAATCTCACTTCCAACATCATGTAAAAATAATAATGAAACTTTTATATGTACCCTCAAAATATGTTCCTGTCCTTTTGTCAGACTTTCTGTTTTGAGTAAGTTTCACTGAATTAATTTTATTTGTAATAACTTACTATGTAGTTTTGTTGATTTTGTCAGATTTATTTCACATAGCTTTTCAACTGTTTGAGAATATGATTAGGACCCTTCTTTCATTTGAGTTTTAAATCTGATAAGCAGAGATATCCTTGAAATGTATTTATAGTTTAAAGACCGAATGCCAGTTTTAGAACAAGAGGAAGATATCTCATGACTTTAGAAACTGACTTTCAACTTATCTAGGAGGTTTGCTTTCCCATCCTGTCCCTGGAAATTTCTTATCTCTTTATTTATATCTATCTCCCTTCCCCCAACCTTGGAGATGGAGGTTCTATATTATATAAATTTCTAAATACTTGGAAGGATTTTTGCTTTTTTTGTTTCCCAGTTTTAGCAGATCCTATACTGCTAGTCATAGGTGTTGCATCTGTCAAATATTGAAATGTGAAAGTCTGATGTGATGATGCATTGGATTTAGTCACTACTTGTGATACTGATATCCTATGTCAAAATGCCAGTTGGAGCCCTGTCTGTTCAACTTCCCATACAGTTCCCTGTTATGGTGCCTAACAGGCAGTAGAATATGTTCCAGTTACCTGGACCCTACCACCCATATAGGAGACCAGGATGAGGATGGAGTCCCTGATTCCAGTCCTCAGCCTAGCCCAGTATTGGCTCTGGTGGATATTACAGGAGTGAACCAGAAAATGGAGGAGAGACAGAGACAGAGCAAGAAAAAGAGACAATGACATAGACCATGAGAGAGAGTCTTAAGTATATTTAATGTTCTAATGGTAAGTGGAAAAAAAAGAAGCAATGTAGCTGGTTACATTTTAGAGGTATATAAAAAAGGAAAGTGAATATAACATAAAAAATAAATTAATCATCATTTATAGAGGAGGCTAATAAATTGATACATCTACAGTTTAATAATCTATAAATGCAAAATATTTAATGTTATTAAGGTAAACTGAGTGGGAAAATATCTAACATTGTCACATTCAGGAAGAGGTTCCACTGGTGGATTAGTGTATGACAGGGAATCATTTAGTTTCATGAACACTTCTTTATGTTACTTGATTTATATCCTGTGGGCATTCTAGTGATTTTTAAGTTCCAGATAATGAAAAACTCTAAAAGGAGGGATGGATGAATATGAGATATGAAACCAAGTGAAAAACAAGTGCTCATTCTCAAATCTAAAAAAGAAAGTTTCTTTTAAGACACAGGATTACATTCACAGTTTTGCCTAGTGCTATGTTTGAAAATGCAAGCCCTAGCGAAATGAGATCAGAGAAATAGAAGATGATGCCTCTTCTAGCAATAAATGTGCACTATATCCTTAAGTTCATAGAAAATAAAGTTTTATTCTAAAACTTTTTTGAGAACCCCCAGGCTATAAGGTCAGTAAAAAGAAAAGCTGGGCTGTGATTGAAGTACCGAGCTGACTTGTGTAAGTGATTTCATATATAATTTATTTTGGGTTTTTGTGGAAAGATAACAAGAAGTTTGTGCAATAAAATAAGTGTTCATATGCAAGCATATACCTAGCATGGCCTTCAGATTCATGAATCTTTCTCCAATCTCTAGTTTGAATTTAAGTTCTACTTGAACTATCTGTTGTATAGTTGCTACAAGTTTAATGAGAATGCAAATTTCAAAATAGGTGAGGTAAATATGGATGTGTGTATCCAGGTAGAATAGTTAATATTGATGCTCAAACACTGAAAAAATAAACACTAAGAAAAAGGAAAAATGGACATTCTTCCATAAAGGAATAATGAGACATTTGGAAAACAAGTTAGGGTCAAGAGTAATTCATAAGGAGATGTACAGTTTGGGACATGCTCAATCGGACTTGCCCCAAATGGTGGAGTTAGAAATGTGCCAGGAGATTCCAATTCAATCCCATCAAGGTGGCATGTACCAATGCTATCTCACTAGTCCAAGTGATCAGTTTCAGTTCACAATCGATCACACTGGTAGGTCTAAGAGTCAAAGGGATCACATAAACAAGACTAGTGTCTGCTAATACTAACTGATAGAATTAAAAAGGAGAGAATGATCCATCATGGGAAGCGGGAGACACAGCAGACTCATAGAATGTCAGATGTCCTAAACAGCACTCCGGCCTCAGAATCAGCTGTTAAGGCATTCAGATTTGGCTGAAGAGCCCATGAGAGTATTTTAGGCATGGAAAGCCAAGACACTCTGGAAAAAAAATAAAACAAAAACAAAAACCCTAAAGGAAAGATCTCTGCCAGTGAGATCCCAGTGTAAAGAATGGGGCCATCAAAGAAGGAGGTACCTTTCTCTGAAGGGAGGAGAGAACTTCCACTTTGACTGTAACCTTATCTAAGTAAGATCTGAATTGGTGAACTCAAAAGGCTTCCATAGCCTTGGCAAGTCATGACAAGAGCCTCGGCTTATTACTGATGCCATAAATAAGAGTGTCAAATTGTTAAGTCAACAACAGGAGTCACTGTGCACTTACTCCTCATGTAGGATCTCTGTCCTTAATGAGTTGTCCAATGTGAATTAATGCTATAACTAGTACTCAAACAGTACTTTACACTTTGCGTTTCTGTGTGGGTGCAAACTGTTGAAATCTTTACTTAATATATATTAAAGTGATCTTCTGTATATATAGATAATTGAAAATGAATCTTGATGTGAAAGAAATGGGAGAGGGAGCGGGAGATGGGAGGGTTGTGGGTGAGAGGGAAATTATGGGGGGAAAAAAGCTACTGTAATCCAAAAGCTGTACATTGGAAATTTATATTTATTAAATAAAAGTCTAAAAAAGAGTAATTCATAAAAATTAATGCAAATTAATCCTGCACTCTTCACATGGATATGAAGCGTGAATTTAATGGTAGTAGTGTAAACATGTATTGAAGCTTGTTCTACCTATAACTTTATCATCTTATCTCAGTATTAAAACAAAATAAGCCAGGTCACAGTGAGCAAATGACCCATACCAATTGAAGAGCGAATTTGAGCTCATTTTGCTTCTAATCACTGACTGAGAAAGAGATCTTTAAATTTTTTTCCTGATTCTATGAATAATAGGAGATAATTAAGATGTGTGGTTAGAATGATACTGACATAGTAATGCTTGTGTTAAAAAGTTTTCAGGTGTAGAACATAAAGAAAAGTAACTAGAAGTCCTACTAATAGGCTATTAATATGACAGTTTATCCTAATTTATAGTGAGGGGAACTTGTAGAAACTGAGTGAAATTCTAGGAGGGTGCATCTGTGGTGGAGTAACAGCTGAGATCACTGCTTGAGATCCCATATCCCATACTGGAGTCCCTGGGATTGAGTCCCATCGGTGCTTATGATCCAGTTTTCTGCTAATGGACACTTAAAAGGCAGCAGATATTGGCTAAAATATTTGAGTTCCTGTCATCCATGTGAGAAACTCAGATTGAGTACTAGAACATCTTGTCTTCAGCCTAGCTCAACCCTGGCTGTTGAGAGCATTTGAAAAGTAAATCAACAGAATGAAAGAATGAAGAACTCATATTCTCTCTCTGTTTCTCTTTCTCTCTCTCTTTCTCATCTTTCCCCGTCCCTCTTAAAATGAATGAAAATAAATGCACACATTTTAAAACATGAAATTCTATAGTGAAAGTATTTACAACTTATGAAAAATATGAAAAATGGTACATAAAATTCTTATGGGATCTTTAATGATTAAAAAAGGCTTAGATTTTAGTACCTAGTCTACATTAATTTCAGTGACCTAATGTCACAGACTGTATATTTAAGAAAGCATAACTTTTGCATTATTAGCAAGTTATTTATTTTGGTATTTTATCAAGAGTAAGTACAAAACATTTTTGCAGCAATGTTAATTTTGGCAATTTTATTACCTTTAAGTTAACACAGATAAGCTTTAGGTTCTCATAGTTAATTCTGTCTTGGAAGACACGTTTTGCAACTCCTTTAAGTACAAGGAGTCTTCAAAAAGATCATGTAAGTTGTGAGTGTTGTAGTAAATGGGTAAAGCTGCCACTTGGGATGTGCACATCCCATATCAGAATGTTGGGTCAATTCCTAGCTACTCTGCCTCTGATACAGCTCCCTGATAATGGACTAGGAAGGCAGTGGATTTTGGCCTAAGTATATTTGGGTTCTTGACACACATGTGGGAGACCAGGATGGAGTTTCAGGTCCCTACGTTGGCCTGGCCTAACTCTAATGGATGAGGGTGTTTTAAGAAAGAAAGAGCAAGTGGAAGATTTATCTGCTTGTCTGTCTCTATATTTCTTCCTGTCTCTCTGTCATTGTACCATTTCAAAGAAACCAATAAAAAAGTCTTAAAAAATTAAAATGCAACAAATATACATTTTATGTAAAAGAACACACAAAATCATTCTTTAAGTTCATGGAAAATATGCATTATATTTCTTTTTTTATTTATTTTATTTGAGAGTTAGAGTTACAGACAATGAGAGAGGGGAGACAGAGAAAGGTGTTTATTCTGTTGGTTCACTCCCCAAATGGCCACAATGGCTGGAGCTGTGCCGATCTGAAGCCAGGAGCCAGGAGCTTCTTTCAGGTTGCCCACACAGATACAGAGGTTCAAGGACTTGGGCCATCTTCCACTGCTTTCCAAGACCATAGTAGGGAACTGGACTGGAAGAGGGGCAGCTGGGATTAGAACTGGCACCCATATGGGGTTCCGGCTAACAGGCGGAGGATTAACCTACTGTGCCACGGCGCTGGCCCCTGCATTATATTTCAATTTGAGTAAACTGTAATTACTTTTATTAAGTTGAATAACCATTTAAATACTGAGGTTTACCTTATAAATCCTGTAATGTGGTTATGATGCCTCAAAAATAACATGAGAAATGCACATTATAAGAAAAATTATTATTGAATTTAAATTTTTGTAGTACAATTTATTTATCCTTTGATTATCTATCTATGATATTTTGGCACATAATAATGTCTATGTAGCTTTCTCCTATCTGTATATAGGATGTGAGGATTAGTTACAGATGCCATAAGTGCTTCATCTGCAGCAGCAAAGAGGCTCTATTCCTCTCTAGTTGTCTTCTAGTATTTCCTTGAAATTATCTGTCCCAGTCATAGTGAAGACATTGATCTGTCTACAATCATTTAAGTTTCTAGCAGTTCTCTTTCATGGAACTCCAAGTAGGAATGTCAGTTAGTGGTTGATGAGGGCTTGGGAAAAGGATGAAAGTGTTATGATGAATATAGGAAAGGAGAAATGGAAGAGACCTATTGAAGAGAAGCAGAATACCTACATGAAAAATATATGCATTTTTGCTGCTGTGGTATGGTTAATTTTCAGTTCAGAAAAGGTCATCTCATTTTGTGTCATTTCTTGATGTGATATTCTTAAGAATCCAACCCAGTTGTGGGTAGTGAAATCAATTCAGTTCATTTCACAGGCTTCTACAAGTACAAAATAAAATAGATAGCATACATTTTCACCATCTTTCATGTCTATCTATCCCAAATCAATTTTAGATTATTAATGGTACAGGCCATAGTAAAACATGCTTTCTGAATATTCTCAGGTAATAATGTTCCTATGATATCATTCTGAAACCTACTAGAAAGAAAATTTCACATAGTCAAAGTGACTACAGAACTTCAATAAAAGAATTGGTGCTGAACATCAAAATTGTGGTAAAGAATAAATGACTATATATATACATATATGTATGTATATATATGAAAGGGGCTTTTAGAAAGGTAGATAATACTCTGAAAGAGATACATGATTTGAAAGTACAGACAGTGTCATATTTATTTATTTGCATGCATTTCATAAATACTACATTAGTAACATAGTAATTCTTCCCACCATACATGCCCTACCACCCAGTCTTCCACCACTCTTCTTCTTCCTTCTCCTGTCCCCTGTCCTGTTATTCAATAAGGTCTATTTCCATATAACTTTATATACAGAGGATGATTTCTATTCTAGGTAAAGAGTTCAACGCTTTGTATGAGAAAGAAAAAGAAAGAAAACAAACAAAAAAGTTTTTCCTCAACAGTCTAGACAAAGGCTAGTTTTTGCATCACAGTTTTTGCATCTCAAAGGTGATTTTGCTTTTTTTTCTTCTCTTCCTCTTTTCCTTTCCTTCCTCCCCCTCTTTCCTTTTGGAAACTTAATTATCTTTGAAGAATAACCCAAGAATGATACATCTTTTATGAGCCCTTAGACATATCTATATCTTATGAGACATAAAAATTTCCTACCCTAATACACTAAAAGGAAGTGATTATTGAGAACAAGTTTTACTGTTAAGTCTCATAACACAGCTTTTTTGAGGACAGAGGCCCTGCATGGGAAGTTAGTGCAAAGTGATTCTTGTTTATTTAACAATTAATACTCTTATGTATGATGTCAATGATCACCCAAGGCTCTTGACATGAGCTGTCTAGGCTATGGAAGCATTTTTGATCCACTAATGTCAAGGTCATAAGCAAAGTAGAGGTTCCCTTCTCCCTTCAGAGAAAAGTACATCCTTTTTTGGTAGCCACTTCTTTCCACTGGGGTCTCACCCAGAGAGGTTCTTTGTGTAGAACATTTTTTTGCCAGAGTGTCTTTGCTTTACATATCTGAAATGCTTCCCTGGGCTTTTCAGCCAGACCAGAATGCCTTAAGGGTTGATTCTGAGGTCAGAGTGTTACTTAAAGTGACTCTCATTCTATGAGTCAGCTTTATGGACTGCTTCCCATGTTGGAACATTCACTCCTTTTTAATTCTATTATTACCAAACACTTAGCACTATCTATATGATCACTTTAACACTTGATCCTATCTATATGATCACTTTACCACTAAATGCTACCCATATGATCTCTATAACATTTAAGCTGCTTTTTACCAAGCAGCTTTAAGGGGGTTTGGGGTCCCATGGCAACTTTTTAATCTATACCCTTTGAAGTAAGTCTATAGAAATGAATTCAGAACTATGCTGTGTTAGGGGTAGAAACTTCATACATTTCACAATTAGGATGTGGGTAATTTTTCCCAGCATGCCCACCCTCCCACCCACAATCCCATTTCCTTTCCTCTTCCCTTTGTTATTCTCCTTTATTTTTACTAAGATCTGTTTTCAATTACCTTTATACTCATATGGTTAACAACGTTAAGTAAAGGTTTCAATGATTAGTATGAAAGAAAAAAAATAAGGAAAATATGATAAAGGAAAAGAAAAGAAAAAAAATTAAAAAAAAAAAAAACACTGTTCCTGAACAGTCAAGATAAGGGCCATTCACAGTCATTTCTTTTAAAAGTATCAATTTCATTTTTACAGGGTGCCTTTTAGGTGCTCTATTAGTTATCACAGGTCAGGGAGAACATATAGAATTTGTTCCTTTGGTACCTGCCTATTTCACTAAGTCTGATGTTTTCCAGTTTCATTTATTTTGTGGCAAATGACCAAGTTTCTTTCTTTTTTTTTTTCTACTGTTGTGTAATACTACATGATGTATGGGGATTCCTGGGTTGTTGATTACCAGGTTCATTCTGTTTGGTCAGAGCAGATACATGGTATGATTTACATTTTTATTTTTAAACTTGCTGAGAGTTGCTTTATGGCCTAGCATGTGGTCAATCCTAGGTTAAGTTTCATGCACTGGTGAGAAGTATATATATTCTATAACATGGAAAGCTCTGTAGATGTGTGTTAGGTCTATTTGTTGTATAGTGTTGATTAACTGTTGCTTTCTTGTTGACTTTCTGTCTGGCTGATCTGTTCACTACTGAAAGTGGGATATTGAAGTCCCCCATTACTATTGTATTTGAGTCTATGTCTCCCTTTAATCCACTAACATTTCTTTTAACTAGCCATGTACCCTGAAATTAGGTGCATATATGTTTATAATAGTCGCATCTTTTGTTGAATTGATCTGTTAATCATTAATAGAGCCCTTCTTTGTCTCTTTTAACAGTTTCTGTGTTAAAGTTTATTTTGTCTGATATTAGGATGACCACACCAGCTCTTTTTTGCTTTCTGTTGGCATGGAATATCTTTTCCCATCCTTTCACTTTCAGTTTGATAGTATTGTTGTTGGTGAGACATGTTTCTTGTAAGTAGCAAATAGGTGGGTTTTATTTTTTAATCCATCCATCCAGTCTGTGTCTTTTAACGGGAGAGTTGAGGCCATTTACATTCAGGTTGACTATTTTTAAGTAACGACTTTGCCCTGCCATTTTTCATTAATAGTCCTATTTTTTTTTTTTTTACTTTGGGTTTCCTTTGTACATTTACTGGGTGATTTTCTGCCTTCACCTTCTTTTGTAGTGATATCCCTGTTTCTGTTTTTCTGTGTGTAGCACATCCTTGATCATCTTTCAATTTGCTTCTGATTGTTTCTCAGTAACTAATGATTAGTTTTCTGAATTCCATTTCTGGCATTTCTTCAATCTCTTCATCTTCACTTTCTGATATTGAAATGTAATGTTCCTTTGGTGAGCTCATAGTGTATTCCTTATTCATATTTCTTCTTTTTTCTTTCTTTTTTTTCAGCATTTGTGTAGTTTTATATTGTCTGGTGACTTTTATCTTTGGTTTGTGTCTCTGTGGCTTAGTGGGACGTCTATACTTTTAGTGAATATGGAAGAGGTGTGTCCTGGGTTTGGCCATGGTACTCTGTTCAGTATTCTAGGGTGGGGCAAAGACTGAAGGTAAGATCCCTGTTAGACTTGGTAGCTCTCCTCTGGTTGACTGGATGGAGTAAACGATCACTTCAGTGGTGTGACTCACCCTTCTCACAGCTGCAGGACACCCTGGTGTTGGTCTCCAGTGTGCTCAGCACTCATCTTCACTGCTTAATGAACTGAATATTTGATCTGTGGAGTCGTTCCTGTAAGCAGGGCTCTCTCTGTTATGAGTTATTATATGTAACCGAGGAAATTGGGGGTGTGGAGAAGTGCTCTGTAGTTTCCCATGGCCTAGCCACACTTTGTCTCCTCTTATGCATTCACTGTTTTCTGACTTAGCTCCCCAGGCTTTCTGCCTCATGGATTGTCAGTGGAATCACTTCTCCCTGCTAGCTAGTCCTGTCTATAATGAAACTAAGGTGTTCCCAGACCCACTGTCTGTGTGTGATTCTCCCAATCAGTTTCAGTGTCAGTTGGGGGTGGGGGAATGTTTCTTTAGTAGGTCTATGGATTGCAGACACACAGAGTCCCTGCCTACCACCACCCCACTCACTTCTGGTAGGTAGGGAAGTCCCACAGCAAAGTTTCTCCTCCCCTCTCCTCCTATTGCTGGGTAACAGGAAGGGATTCTTCTGAATTGTTGTGGCCCTTGCTGTTTGAGTGGAGGAAGATTCCTGTTATTGCTGGGTGTGTGCACAGGAGGTTGGGGGCAGCAGCTCTCTGAATGCATTAATACACACACACACACACACACATATATGGTGTGACCTTTCTCTCAACTGGCTGCAGGTCTCTGCTGTAGCAGGGGCTGTGGGGGTAGGGAGGGGAGAGAGACATGCTGCCTTTTTATTTACTTATTTTTCTCTTCACACTTCTGCTATCATAGGGGGTTTGCATGGGACTTTAAAAGCAGTTCATCAAACTCCCTCCAGCTATTATGTGCAACACCATGGGCCCATGGATTCCTCTCTCACCTGGGTTGCCGGGGCAGGTATTTTGCTACCCAACTCCAAGCTTTTGCTGTTTTCTATTGTGTATTTGCCCTTTGAACAGGGGTCTGGATTGTTTCTATTGTTTTCACTGGGTCTCCCAGTGGGGATTTCCTAAAGCTTTATCTTAGGAGTGTACTTTCTCCCCTTGTTGAATATTAATTTTAACCTACCCCTATGTGAGTCAGACCATCCTGTGGCTATTCTGCCATCTTTGAACCTTTCTTCATATTTCTACATACAGACACATAATTATAAATTAAGGGAGAAAAATTATAATATCGATTCCAATCGTCCACTTTTTCATTCTATGCATACCTTCTTTTCCCACTATAGAGTGTTCACATGAAGCAGGAAGTGATGGATTTGCTTTCAGGGTTGTGGTCTACTCTTCTATGCTTCACGATCTGCTCCGTGACAACTCCCCAAATCTATGCACTAAAATGAATGTGTACAATCCTTTCATGGATGAAAAAAAAAAAGAAAATATACATGAAGTCCTTTGACTTAGGCTAGGGTATTTATGGGGAAGGGATTTATATGGTTTTTGATCACTGAGATTTTTCTGTAAAGGGGATCAAAGTTTGCAAGTGGTCATGGCAATTGATACCCTATTCCTCACTTCTTGCTTTGTGAGAAGAAGTACAAGAGCAGAAGGATTAGAATTAGATTCTCAAGTTCTGGAATCCACAGTATATAACCACTTGGCAGGATTAAGGGTGATATTTAGGTAGAAGACTATGAGTCTAAGGGCTCTCACTCTGGTTTAGTGGTCTAAGCCTTCACTTTTGGTGCTGACATGCCATATGAGCACTATTTTGTGTCTTGGCTGATCCTCTTCCAATCCAGCTCTCTGTTATGGCCTGGGAAAGCAGTAGAAGATGGCCCAAGTGCTTGGGCTCCTGTAGTTGCATGGAAGACCCAGAAAAAGCTCCTGTCCCCTGGCTTTGGATCAGCCCAGCTCCGGCAGTTGTGGCCATTTGAGGAATGAATCAGCAAATGGAAAAACTTACAGTCTGTCTCTCCTTCTCTGGAATTCCAGCTGTCAAATAAATAATTAAATCAAAATTATATGAGTCTATAAGTTAAGCTATGAGAAAAAATGAGAAATTCAAGTGGAGGCAATGAAGTGTGAAAGACAAGGGGTGTTTTGAGGTGGCTAAAGCACATTGGATGCATCAAGTAAAAATGACAAAAAAAGGAAATAAGACTATGCATTTCCTTTAGTAGCATGAATTGCAAAAGCAATTTCAGTCATATTATTAGGGCAAATTGTAATAGATTTTATTGCTCCTGTTGTTATAATTACAATATCTCTCAGCCACAGGGAATGTTCTAATTCTCTTGATGTTTAGTTGCATCACAGTTCAACCATAAAAATCAGTAAGTCCTCTCCATGAGTCTTGGAATCATGAATTCTCTACTTGTTGAAGAGAATGACAATATTTTCATTTGATTCAGATACTATATCATGAACTATTTAATTGCCATCACCTACACAACCCTGGTCTTGGACCTTTACTCTTTAGCAAATATTAACTGAATTATCATTAGGGATAAAGGAGTTTATCTCTTGTCAAAGTGATTGCCCAGCATTGCTGAAGTAGTCACACTCCTTTCCCCCTCCTCTCAATCCTGAAAACATTTCTGGATTGAAGTATTATCCTTAGGCTTAGTCACTGGTAAGCCAATTTATCTCAAGTAGAATCCTCCAGAAAGTCCAATTCTCAACTGCCTGAAGAAACAAGCTTATTGAGATAATTGAAAACAATTTCAACAACAACTACTTTAAGTAATTCCCACCCTTTCATGACTGAAAACTGAGAAAGAAATCCAAGTTTACTTGTGGTATGAAAGAAACATATGGGATATGTGAATACAGCTATTTTCTTTCTTGTCACTATGTTTCTAACAAGAAAATACAACAGTGACTACTAACTGCTTCTTTCAATCATTTTTGTCAACAGTTTCCAATATTTTCCAAAGCAGTCAGTGGTTAATTTTCACACTTTATGTTTGATATTCTTGTTGTATATAACCTAAGTTATACAAAGCTTTTTCTCCCCTCTGTATTTCTACCTTTAACATATGTCATAGTGGTAACAAGGAGCAAAAGATACTCTCCTAATCTCTAATTCTAATCCTATATTTGAGTCACAGCTTGCCTAACAAAACAACTCCCTAGTGTTATATAATCACCAAAGTGAGCTTGGAGAACGTAGAAGAAACAAACTAATGAGCAGTGGACATTTTATACTTTTACCCACAGATTAGATCTACTTGACTTTGAGAATATAGCAATCTTATTTTTACTACTTGCTCAAAACTCTTAAGCAGTAAGGAGCTATTTGAATTTTATTGGGCTTGAATTTCTTTATTTGCACAATTACCTGAGCATGATTATTTTGGTAATTGTTGAATCTTTTGGTATTCTGAAATATGGCCAACACTGAACTTTCCATTCCCTATTTCTTATTCTAATGTCTATTTTCCTTTAAAGATTCATATATTCCCTTTTCATTTTGCTCCACAATGTCAGTAGATAAAAATCAATATTATGGTTTGTTCAGTGTCTTCAATGCTCATGAATTTAAAAAGTTGGTTTTATGTTTTAATGATATTGGAGTTTCTTTAGTGTAACTTGAAAAATAATTTTTATGGGAATTATTACTGAAGGGAATATTTACTGATGGTATCCATAATTATCTTAATGTGTAGATACTGAGTTTCTCATAAACAATAGTCTTCTGAAAGATGAAATAGACAACTAACCTTAATATGTTACCATAGCTAGTGAAGATATGTACTTGTATGTAATGAAATTCAGCTGTATAAAAAAATTCATATGTTAGTAGCTAATGCATATTTCTCATAAATGCATATGATGCACAAAATTGCATTCAACAACAGTTTTCTTTTTTTATTTAGTAAATATAAATTTCCAAAGTACAGTTTATGGATGACAATGGCTCCCCCCCCGTAACTTCCTTCCCACTCACACCCCTCCCATCTCCCGCTCCCTCTCCCATTGCATTCACATTAAGATTCATTTTCAATTATCTTTATATACAGAAGATCGATTTAGTATATATTAAGTAAGGATTTCATCAGTTTGCACCCACACAGAAACACAAAGTGTAAAATACTGTTTCAGTACTAGTTACAGCATTACTTCACATTGGACAACGTATTAAGGACAGATCCCACTTGAGGAGTAAGTACACAGTGACTCCTGTTGTTGACTTAACAATTTGACACTCTTGGTTATGGCATCAGTAATCTCCCTAGGCTCTAGTCATGAGTTGCCAAGGCTATGGAAGCCTTTTGAGTTTGCCGACTTCGATCTTATTCTGACAAGGACGTAGTCAAAGTGAAAGTTCTCTCCTCCCTTCAGAGAAAGGTACCTCCTTCTTTGATGGCCCCGTTCTTTCCACTGGGATCTCACTTGCAGAGATCTTTCCTTTAGGGATTTTTTTTTCCAGAGTGTCTTGGCTTTCCATGCCTAAAATACTCTCATGGGCTCTTCAGCCACATCCGAATGCCTTAATGGCTGATTCTGAGGCCATAGTGCTGTTTAGGACATCTGCCATTCTATGAGTCTGCTGTGTATCCCACTTCCCATGTGGGATCGTTCTCTCCCTTTTTAAATCTATCAGTTGGTATTAGCAGACACTAGTTTTGTTTGTGTGATCCCTTTGACTCTTAGACCTATCAGTGTGATCAATTGTGAACTGAAATTGATCACTTGGACTAGTGAGATGGCATTGGTACATGCCACCTTGATGGGATTGTATTGGAATCCAATGGCACGTTTCTAACTCCACCACTTGGGGCAAGTCCGATTGAGCATGTCCCAAATTGTACATTTTAAAGGTCTTCATTAGAAATAAATTTTTAAGGCGATACATGTGTTTATTGGCTTGATTTAGTCATTTAACAATGCACAAGCATTTTGAAACATTGTGTTTTACATCATAAATTTATATAATTTTATTTTTCAATTAGAGTGAAAAAATAAAAAACACTAAAGAAAATGAGGAAGCTCTCAGAAATATTATTCAAAGTAAATACAAGGATATTTATTGAAAGAAGGAATGCAAAATAAGATGTGATGACATGAAATGGGTACAAACATTCTATGCAGGATTAAACATCAAGATCGTAGAAAACAAATTTATTTTTGATAAGATAGCTAAATTATAAGTACTTAAAATAAATAAATATAGATATACCTGCGGATTTAGCAATGTAATTGGTTATTAGTAAGATAAATGGTACTTCTTTGCAAGTAATACAAATGCTGTGGTGGGAGATTATTTAGTAAGATGAAATGCATTCAAAACATATTTTTTAAAAAATGTAGCAAATAAGAAGGTTATTAAGGTTTCACATGTGCAAGAAATAATGTGATTAAAAAAAATGTTTAGAATCAGATGCCAAATCCATTGCCTATATCCTTTTCTTAGTAATCATGGGTAATTAGGTAAATTACTCCATCTCTTTGATTTAGATTCCTTTACCTTGTAGATGGGATTAAAGTAGAACCTATCTCACTGGGGTGCTGTTAGTATTAAATGATCTCATAAAGTGGCACTTAATATGTTGGCTATGATTGTTGTTCTGTAAAATAAATTATAAATAGTTGTATTGTTAAATAGTAGATTTGAATAATAATTATTTAGGGTTGGTTCCCTTTATTATGGACTTTAAGTTTTTTATATTTTAATCTTTTAAAACCAAGTTCACCAAAAACTTAAGTATAAAATTTGAAAGAAATAAATCACAGACATTTAACGTGCCAATGAATATAGTATTGTTACTTAAGATTTTACTTTTTCATTAATTCATAGGGAGAAAAATCAAATCCTTATGCTTTGCAATATGAAGAAAAGAGTTATAAGTGATAATAATGAGTGCATTCTTTTGAGACAGAGGCACAGTAAGTGGTTAAATAATATAATGTTAAAAATAGGTTTTTTTTTATTACTGCAAGTTTTTATTCAGCTCCTCAAAAAAAAATCTTTTGCAAATTATTTGCCCTCAAACTTTGATGTATATAGGAAGTAACAGTGTCTATTGACATATTAGATATGTCACAATGTTAAAAATATACTTAAGTTTCATTACTCGATTTTGATTCTGTGGATATGGGCATCTTTGTTACAGATAAAAAAAAAAAGACACAAAGTATCATTATGGTACCCATGACCACCAAAGCTGAGACACTCAGCAACAGAGTGAACAAGACAACTGGTAGCAGTTATAATAAATGGTCTATTGAGGAAAAGAGCTTCCTTTTAGATAGGTCAGTGAAGAGGCAAACAGAGTGCATGCCCTTCAATAACTTGCAGCTACACTACAAATACATGAAGAGCTCGTTGGACATAGGATTGGAGGGTGAACTCTCCATGGCACTAGGTGTTGGAAGGTTATTCAAACATTAGCTTAATAAGATGAACTAGATAAAATCATGGAGCAGAATTTGGGGGAATAAATATTTCTGTTCCAAGAAGAATTGGAATTCTTATCTCATGGAAATCAATATTTTTACTCTCCTTGCTTTTTTCCTCATAAACTCCATTTTCAATGGATGGATGAGGTAGTGAGTGTGAGAAAAAAGTATATTCAGTACAGCAGACTGTTAACATACTATCTCTAGATGAAAGTCTGCTTGTCAATAACTGTATTGGAAGTAATGGTCTTATGCTGGTAGCCCATTCCGAAAAATAGAAATGGAACACTGTTTGGAAACAGCTACTGGATAGTTCTCTCTTTTTGAAATGATTGGAAGCAATAGAAATGTTATGGAGTCAACGGAAATAATTTAGAACAATGATGGCTGGAAAGAAGAATATATATCTGAAAATGACCTGTTAAAGCACCCAGAAGTATTTTTGAAATTACTTAGCATTCCCAACTGGAAAGAAGAAAAAGAAATAAAGAAAAGAGAAGAAGGAAAAAGGAAGGGGAGATAAAGGTAAAGGGAATAGACTTGCTTCAGAAATTTAATGGTATTTTCATAAAAGAGTAGGACGACATAGGGAAAATATAAAAGTGCAACGAAAAGTTCAACATCAAAATTAAAGAACTTCAGATAATGGAATTATTATTAACAAAACAGATTTGGTAAAATATGCATTGGTAAATAATGATCAAAACAAAAATATAAATTCTCTGAGAGACAGTGAATTATTTTGTTTTCTAGGAAAAGGAACCCAAACAAGTAAAGCCAAATAAAATATCATAAAAAACAATAGCTGAATGAATCTCTCCTGTGCAAGAAAAAAGAAACATTTATGCCAATTTAAAGACCCAAAGAGAATGCAGAACTATTATAAATATTGTGAAATAACTTTTGCGATCAATAGGTCACAATTTTATGAATTGCTTTGTACCCCTGACAACTTTTAGTGGATGAAATATTATGGTGATAGAATGACTTTGGAGTCAGTCTGCTAGTGTTGGAACCACACTCTACTATTTATGAACTATGTGACACTGAGAAACTCTCTACCTTCTTCTGAGACTCAGTCCCCTCACAGGTAAAAGGGGCTGATAACATCTACTGTGTAAATGAGATATAGATTGTGGAGTGTTTTTACCCAGTAACTGGTATAAAGTGATAATGGAGCCATCAGATATGCAATAGTAATAGGATGAACATTGTATGAACTATTTTAAAAGATAAAGAGACTATCTACACAAATAAAACAAGCTGGTATCATATTTTCTGTGCAACATTTGTATTTAGATCAGACTGATTCATAAATTGTTACTAATGCTAAGAGAGTTCAGCAGTGTTGCTTTTTACTGGGTTGTTATCAGTAGAATTTATTTGAATAATAAATGACTAAATATTTGGAGACACTTCTCCCTGACTCTTTCATATTTCTACACCATCTAGATCTTCTGCTGGAAACCATTTAAAGGTAAGTTAAGAACATTTTTTGTATTTTTTAAACTTAGATTTATTTTTAAGATTTTGTTTTTTATATTTATTTATTTATTTATTTGAAAGTCAGAGTTATACAGAGAGAGAAGGAGAGGCAGAGAAAGAGAGGTCTTCCATCACTGGTTCACTCCTCAATTGGCTGCAATGGGCAGAGCTGCGCTGATTTGAAACCAAAAGCCAGGAGCTTCTTCCAGGTCCCCTACGCAGGTACAGGGGCCCAAGGACTTGGGCCATCCTCTACTGCTTTCCCAGGTCATAGCAGAGAGCTGGATTGTAAGTGGAGCAGCTGGGACTTGAACTGGAGCTCATACGGGATGCCGGCACTGCAGGTGGCAGCTTTACCCACTAAGCTACAGTGGCAGCCCTATCTTTAAGGTTTAAAGTGAACAAATTTCATATATTTCATATATATAGATTTAGAAGCATAATAAAACTTCCCACCCCACCCTCCTTGATGCCTATATTATCACCCTCCCCCTTCCTTTCTTATTCTTTCTTCCAATTTTTGCAATAATATGCTTTCAGTTTATTTTATAATCATAAGATTAACCCTCCAATACATAAAGAGTTCAAAAATGGTAAGAAGAAAAAAACCACCATTCCTCAACAGTAGAGACAAGTGCTGTAAAAAAGAATCAGTTCTCCAAAAGAAGGTGTTCCAGGGGCCGGCACGGTGGTGCAATGGCTATGTTGCCATCTGCACTGCCAGCATCCTACACGGTAGCTGGTTCAGGGCCCTGCTGCTGTGTTTCATGTCCAGCTCCCTGATAATATGCCTGGGAGAGCAACAGAGAATAGCCCAAGTGCTTGGGCCCCTTCATCAGGTTGAAGCTGTTGGTTCATGGCTTCAACCTGTCCTAGTCTAGTCATTTGAGGAGTGAACCAGTGGATGGAAGATCTCTCTCTCCCTCTCTTCTCTCTCTCTCTTCCTTTGTTTCTCCCTCTCTCTCTATAACTCTTTCAAATAAATAAATAAATAAATAAATAAATAAATAAATAAATATTTTTTTGGAAAAAAGATGTTACAAATACTCAAAGTTACAGCCTTGTCTCTGACCTTTCAGAATGTAATTTTCCTACCTTGCAGATTTGTAAGATACTGTGCTTCCCAGGAGGAGAGAATGTGCATGATTACCTTTAAGACTAAGAAAGTTCCAAGGTCAGTATTCTTCAGCCGTAACACACAGCCATTATGTGTTCATAGTCCAGCTGAACCTGTTCCACCTCCACCCCTTGAAGACTCAGGGGACAAGGTGGAATTAATGAGGACATAGAATACATGTGGGCTGCTGTACCATGAGCAATAAAGTGTCTCAATACATTCAGCTTGTGTCCTCTCACTAGTTAATTCTATTGTACAGGATTGAGCTGAACTAGTAAATTCCACAAACTTGGAAAGCTTGACCAATTCACACTGCCTAGCATATATAATTAAATGCAAATGATTAATAATGAAAGCTAAAAATTAGTTCGACACTAAGTAAGAACACACAAAGCATCTAAAGAGGAAAATATCAAGCATCATAAAAGGGAAGAAAATAATCTGAATTATGGGACGATAGTCCATGCTTTTGATTTAGAAGGCACTAACATCATAAAAATGTCATTTCTTCTCAAATTTGTATATCAATACAATGGAGTTTCAGAATTCTTAATGCATAGTTTAAAGCCTTGGCAAGATAATCCAAAATGTAAATGGCAGGACAAAGATCTGAGTAGACAGACTAGGTCTGGAAGGGGTGATTAAAGGAAAATTACAAAGATAAAATGTTAACAATAAACAGTGCTTTTCTGGTGCAAGCCAAAATGAGATAATGGAAAAAAGGAGACTTGTTCACTTATACATAAAACTTAAAATAAATAACGGCAAAGTCAGTCATTTGGCACTGATTCTAAGCCACCTCTTGGGAAGCTCACATCGTGTTATCTGAGTGCTTTATTTAAGTCCCAGCTTCTCTGCTTCCAATCCAGCTTCTTGCTAACACACATCCTGAGAGGAAGGAGGTGATGACCGAAGTAGTTGGGTCCTGGCCTTACTTCCCAGATTCTTGGCTTTAGCCTTGCCCAAGCCTACTGTTGTGGACATTTGGAGAGTGAATCACTGGATAGATTTCTGTTTATCTGTCTGTCTGTCTCAGTCTCTACCTTTCAAATATAATTAAAATAAACTTAAAAATATGTCAGCAACTCGAAAAATTCGATGAAAATGAAATAACCAATTCAGTTAAGAAATGATCAAAGGACTAAATAGTGCTCAAAGGAATAAATATAAATGGTCAATAAATATATGAAAAATGCTCAATATCACTAGTCATTAGGCAAACAGAAATCAAAACCACAATGAAAAATCACCTCACCCTTTCAGAATGGCTATTATCCAAAATACAGAGAGTAACAAATGCTGTGATGATGTGAAAAAAGGAAAACTCTTATACATTGTTGATGGGAATGTAAATTAGTGAGTGCAGCCATTGTGCAGTCAAGTGGTTTAAATGGAGTAATATGTGTTTTTAAAAAATGTGCAGTACTTTATACTTATTTGAGTGACAAATAATAGAATGTGGTTCAAAGCCATATGTGGAGAGGTTGTGGTGATACAGGTTTCCATATGCACTGCTGATGATAGTGTCGGGTGCTGCAGCTTTTCTGGAAAACACTCTAATACTACTGGTTGAAAGGAAGCTTATACACTTTGTCCTGTCCCATAGAAGTTATGCTTACAGGATTCCATCACTGGAATATGAAGGCATGTGAAATTCTCCTGGTAACTGTCACTGTAATTGAGTATTATTGGTTATGGAAAATTATATATACATATATTTATATATATGCACATATGTATACACAATAAAAATAATATTATATAAGAAATATTATACAATACTATATTTTGTATATATATACACATTATTATGTAAGAAATAGATACAACAGATTAAATAAACACATTTAAACCTATGATGTTTGTTGGATAAAGCAGGAAAGATATGTGAATTTGTAAATCAATTCCATTTCATAAATTTAAAAAATGTTAATACAAAAAATCCATGCAAATTTCATAACTACACCCACATTACCTATATATCTTTACATGTTGGAGGGAGAAAGTAACAGATATGAACATATTAAAAATCAAGATAGCTGCTTGCAAGGATTGATAATGATTATTTGACAAGGCATGAGTCATGCGATTTAATTGATAGTATTTGAGGTTTAGCATCACTGAGATGTTTGTTGAGAAAATATTTTCTGTGACATACAAATCTTAGATCAAATTGGTTCCTTCAGTCAATAGATATTGACTAATGTGTGATGTGTGATGTGTATGTGTACACACACAAATATACTCATGCAAATATATGTATATACTTACACATTCTGTGTGTGTGTATTCTAGTTTCCTTGGAATGGAAGGAAAGTAAGAGCCTTAAAATTGAAGTCAGTGAATATGTCTAAAAGTAGATAACATCAGTGTTGGGCACTAAAATATGTGAACACGAATTTTATGTGAGGAACTATGGAAACAATTGTCCAAACGTGCGGAAGAAAATAGTATGTGAGGTGCAAGAACAGAAGTAGAAGCAGTGGGGCCAGGTAAGTAGCTTTTGGTATCATCAATCATTTATGAATTGTTGAATAATTCCTGATGAAAGTAATACTGGAAATAATCATTAGAAGTGTAGTTTATGGTACCTGACTTCGTATTGAATGTAAAATTTGATGTCAAGGAAGAAATATCAAATGCTTCCAAGACTTTTTGGCCTGAGTGTGTCAGTTGAATAGTTGCTGTTAACTAAAAGGTAGATTTGGCATGAAATAGTTTGAGATGTAGGGAGAAATCAATACACTGACGTTGTCTCCTTATGATAAAAAAAAAAAAAAAACATATTGTCTGGCCAGTAGAGTCACGGAAGCCCAAAAAGAATACATATTTGAAGCTAATTATTTAATATCATCAACACAGAGATGGTAATTATAGCCACTAGTGTTGATGGCATTACCTAAGAGAACATAGAAAGCCAGAGAGATAACCCCAAAGAGAATAACAGAGCACATATATTTGTAGGTTATGTAAGAAGCAGCACACAGTGAAGAAGCCTGAGAAGTAGCTTGTGAGGTAGGGGAGAAATCAGGCTACTGACAGATCTAGGCCCAAGAAGAGAATTTTTCTGGACAGAATGATCAATGCGAGAAGGATTATCATAGAGAACTGACCACTCACTCCAACAATGTTACAGATGTCCTTGCTGAGGACGAAGTTCTTTAGAATTTGAAAATAAATTTTACCTAGATTTGTTTAAGAAGAGAACAGCAGGTAACAAAGAGAAGTGCAGGTGATTGTTTCAAAAAGTTTTACTCTTATGAGGAGCACAAGGGATGGTGCTGTGGCATAGCCAGTAAAGCCACCACCTGCAGTGCTGGTATCCCATATGGACACCGGTTTGAGTCCTGGTTGCCCCACTTTTGATCCACTTCTCTGCTAAGGCCTGGGAAAGCAGTAGAAGATGGCCCAAGTACTTGGGAACCTGCACCCATGTAGAAGTGCTGGAAGAAGCTCCTAGCTCCTGGCTTTGGATCAGCGCAGCTCCGGCCCTTGGGGCCATCTGGAGAGTGAACCAGTGGGTGGTAGACCTCTCTCTCTCTTTCTGTCTCTCTGTGCCTCTCTGTAACTCTGCCTTTCAAATAAACAAATAAATTTTTAAAACAAAAAAGAGGAGTAGAGAAATGAGTGACAGATAAAATGAGTGTACAGTCAAGGAGAAATTGAAAGTGTTTTGAAGTAACGTGAATGGAGCGAAGAGATATTCTTGAGTATTAAAAAGATATTGATGATGAATTCCTATTAAAGAAGAGAAACAAGTTGGAAATTTTGGCTTGAACAGGCTGGAATGTCTTCCTTCAATGTGAAGCTCAAATTGAGAAATATAGTTTTTTATATATATATACATATATATATATATGTATATATATATATATTGGTGATTCAGAGAGATCAGTTTTTTTAAAAATGTACTTCTTTTGAGGTCCTAGAAATATATTTTTCAAGCCACATCTTGTACATCCTTTCCTACCTGCAATTGATACATATATGAGCATTCACAAAAGTAGCCAGTAGTTGTCCAATCAAGCACTTACTAAATATTAAAGCTAAACAACTTATACATATAAATTACTATGTTGTGCCAATTACCAGACCAAATTTATTTCTCTATTTCCTTTTTATTTTCTATCTTTTTCTTCTATTCTTCATGAGAGCAGGGAAACATAAGTTGATAAGCTGGGCATTTTCATTACTAGGGAAAATAAGATTTGCTTTCTGCATCTTTTAAACTTTATCAAAACTACATCTTATTTCTTTTTAACTTGGGGAAGATAATAGATTGCCTGTAGGAAATATATGTCATCAAGATGTTTTTCACATCATGTTCATTCTAGGCTAGATGATTTTTTTATTAGTGAGTGATGTGCAAAAGGGGAAAATATCCAAGGAAAAAAATGTCATAAGAAGAAAATGCAAGAAGATTAATAGTGATTATCACTGGGAAGTGGTAATAGAATTTTTTTCTTTTTTATTCTTTTCTGTATGTTTCATATTTTGTAATAAGTTCACACCAAGGTAAAATATATATTCAATTTTTAATGGTATTTTCTAGGTAAAATTATCAAGTTGACCAATGAAAGGGATAGCAACATTATATGACATGATATATTCAGGGAGCTGTGCTTTATAAACTTAATTATTGTTACATGTTTTACCTGTTCCATAACCCCTCTCCTCCTTTCCACTTCTTTTCTGACCGCTTCTGTTGTTTGCCTTATTGAGAAAAACCTAGCCTCTGAGGACTCACTTTAGTTTTAGATATTTTTCCTCTAAGAGAAAAGTCAAATGCATCTGACTTAAAAGTTTTATTTGTAGACTTTCTTTCTATGTACTAGGGAACAGAGAGCACAGATGATAGGACTTAGCACTTAAAATGTGGAGTCTGATAGATTCCCCTTAGCTGAAACAGCAAAGAGTAACTACTTTTTTCTGTTTGGCCACTGATTTTCCATGGAAATCAATAAGCTGGGGAATATGGCAATCAGTTATTAGTTTTCTCATTGACTAATTTTGGATAGACTGAAAATCTTTCCTTCCAGTTTCAATAGTTTCTCCATACAACCACAGTTCGTAATCATGATGCTCTTCAATAAGTAAATGTATAATTAATGCAATATTTAAGATATAATATAAATGTATTCTTTATTCTGCTTCACCAAGTCTGTTACTGAGGCTTTCCATTGTATTTTCTGTTTGATATGTTGAATTCTTCATCTCTAATAATTCATTTGATTTCTCTTCAATTTTCCAATCTCTAAGGAAAATTATTCAGCCATATTGAGTCTGGAACTCTTTATCTCATGAATTTGTTTCCTGTGTTTCTGAGTATATTTATGATTACTCTTTGAATTTACCCTCAACCATTTCACAAATCTCTTCATCTTCAGATTCTAATATTGAAGCATTGTTGTACTCATTTGGGGGGTCATGGCATATCCCCTATTCTTGTGTATTTCTACATTTAACTTTAGGCATTTGTGTAAACAGTTTTCTCCTCTGATGGATTTTGTCTTTGAAATATTCCTCTGTGGCTTAATGGAATGTCTGCTCCTTCAGTGAATATCCAGAGGCATGTGCTGAGTTGGGCCAGGGTTCCCTGTTTAGTTCTCAAAGATGGAGTGACACATTGGGCAGGGTCAGTCTTCATTGTGAGCAGGACGGAAGGTATGATTATGCCTATTGGCATAAACACAACCTCATCTCTTCTCTTCCAAGGTGATCAGTGCCCAGGGTTAGCCAACAGTAGGTACAATCCCCACTCACTCAAGTGCATGAACCGCACAAAGGATTTGTGAAGTTCTCAGTGTGAGCATGGAACCCACTGCAAATGACCCTCCCTACACAGTGAAGGAACTCTAAGCCACTGATGCCAGACAAAGTAATCGTTCAGAGAAGCAGCTACACCTGACACCCTAACAATTAATTACAGAATTCCCCCAGTCACAGTGCACAAGGCGTCCACAGTCGTAGGGTGCAGTGGATTCACTCTCAGCTCCTCCTGCCTGCTCCATCAACAGAGAGAGCTGAAACATTCCCAGAGCCAGTTGTCTCTGGGTGCTCCACCTTGGTAGTTTGAGCCTCAGAGCTTGTGATAGGTTGAAGGGGTAGGACCACCTCACAATCCTTCAACCAGACTCAAAGTCAGTGGGGAGTGCAGAGTTTTTTCCTCTACTAAATCCCCTGGTTGCAGCCTCACAGGAGTCACCACAGCCTCTACTGGTGTCAAGATGATTTAAGTTTTGATGGAGTGTCCACATAGAATTGCGCTAGTCTGATCCTTATCCAAATGCTTTTGAGAATATTTTTTTTTTCAGATTCCAATGACCCTCGTCCCAGTAATACCATGGCAATTTCTCTAACCTCAATATACAAGCATATTCTTCTTTAGTCTTTAGTTATTGTTTGTAAATTTTAAAAGCAGCTTTTAGATCCTTGCACTCACTGGAATTGCTACTCTGATAACTGATACTTCAATAACTTCTCAGTCACATGTATTAGCTTGAACCCAAGGTGCAGTAGCATCCTGGAATGAATTGGAATGTTGATCACTCTACCCAACAGAAATGTAAGGAACAATGTTCTTCAAGGATTTATCCTTGTCATGAGATGTACACATCAGATTACTGAAAAGGGCTAATGATTATGAAGAGGGTTTCTCCACCACACTTATCAATTCAGCCTGGGTATGGAGTCTCCCTGAAACAATAAAGTTACCCTCTTTAAAAGATTTGAAAATCATTGTGAAGTATCTCTTTTCCTTATATAATTCTTATGAAATAGTTTTTAGTTAGCAAATTACATATTTCACAAAACAAAATATAAGAGGAAATCATTTTTGAGTAATCCCAGACCTGAAATGCAGAAAGAAGGAAAATCCCTTAAGTATCCTATTGTAGTTCTTGTCCTTCGAGATCTGCTCACAGCTAGGTTTTAGAACCATTAATATTTCAAGGAATTGATCATTTTTATTTTTATTTTTATGCCCCCATTACCTTTGTCAGAAAATTGCTAAATTTGTCTAAATGATCCATAAAAGTAAGAAATATTTGAAGAGCTATTTCAATCAAAAGGTGTGAAATTGTTATTATGCAATAGGCCAGATGATCTCCAGTAAAAATAAGTAAAAGTTTGGGTACTTGCTTACAGTCCAGGTTCAGAATGATCTGGAGATAAAATATTTTTTGTGATTTCTGTATTGATTGCTTGATCTAACAAATTCATCATTCACATTCAAGTATACACATAATAATTTTACTATTCTCTAAAAAGGATAAAATAATAAACTAGGAACTTGACTATTAAATATTAAGGCTCTGCTTGTGACTGAAATAACATCTTCCAGATAGGGAAATAGTTTTGAATGTGCCGCTAAATTTTATGCTTATTATGCTTACTATTATTTTAAACATTTGCTCGACTACTTATAAATTGGCTATTGCACTGAGTCATAATTTGAGTGGAAAACTTCTTGATAAACAAAGTATGAAAGTGGGCATTTCTGAGAGTATTTTAGGCATGGAAAGCCAAGACACTCTTTCAAAAAAAAAAAAAAGAAGAAGAAGAAGAAGACCTAAATGAAAGATCTCCACGAGTGAGATCCCAGTGGAAATAACGAGGCCATCAAAAAAGGAGGTACCTTTCTCTGAAGGGAGGAGAGAACTTCCACTTTGACTATGACCCTGTCGGAATAAGATCGAAGTCGGCAAACTCAAAAGGCTTCCATAGCCTTGGCAACTCATGACTAGAGCCTAGGAAGATTACTGATGCCATAAACAAGAGTGTCAAATTGTTAAGTCAACAACAGGAGTCACTGTGTATTTACTTCTCATGTGGGATCTGTCCTTAATGTGTTGTCCAATGTGAAGTAATGCTATAACTAGTACTGAAACAGTATTTTACACTTTGTGTTTCTGTGTGGGTGCAAACTGATGAAATCTTTACTTAATATATACTAAATCAATCTTCTGTATATAAAGAATATTGAAAATGAATCTTGATGTGAATGGAATGGGAGAGGGAGCTGGAGATGGGAGGGGTGCGAGTGGGAGGGAAACTGTGGGGTGGGGAAAAACATTATAATCCTTAAACTGTACTTTGGAAATTTATATTTACTAAATAAAAAAAAGAAAAAAAAAGAAAGTGGGCATTTCTAATAAAGACAAAAACTGTGGAAGAAATGATAGATAACAATTCCCAAAGAATTCCATGATAAATATTTATTATTGAGTGAATCACAGGTTTCTTTTTTTTCATTTTCAATTCTCTTTATATACAGATGATCAATTTAGTATAAAGATTTCAACAGTTTGCACCCACATAGAAACATAAAGTGAAACATACTGTTTGAGTACTAGTTATAGCATTAAATCAAAATGTACAGCACATTAAGGACAGAGATCCCACATGAGGAGCAAGTGCACAGTGACTCCTGTTCTTGACCCAACAAATTGACACTCTAGTTTATGGCGCCAGTAACCACCCTAGGCTATCATCATGAGTTGCCAAGGCTATGGAAGCCTTCCAAGTTTGCCGACTCTGATCATATTTAGACAAGGTCATAAAAGACAGGGTGAGAATAGTAACCAATGATCCTAAGAGTGGCATTTACCAGGTTTGAACAATTATACAGCATTAAGTGGGGAAGAGGACCATCAGTACACACAGGTTGGGAGTAGAGCCATTGGTGGTAGAGTAGAGGTTATGATTACGAAGGAATGAGGCCCAAGTGCACTAGACAGGGTCTAGAACAAAGGACAGAGTCATTATCAGAGGAGCTAAGAAAGGTGCTGTCTAAGCTACAATTAAGTTTTCTGATTGAGAGGCAAATAGAACAGGTTTCTTATAATATAAGAAAGTGATGTGGATATATTTTTTTTGACTGCCAGTAAGAATATTGTATTGAAACACCTTTGGTTCTAGCAAATTATTCAAAGCTTATTGCTTAAGTGAACAGCCAATCCTCTTGTTACTAAATATATGATTTAAAACTTTGGTATGGACATCTTCTCTATGTCCTTTCTTTGTTTGAATGTCCATTTGGTGTTGCTCCCACTTCCCTACTCAAAGACATATAACTATGTAGGAATCCATTGGAAGGAGCACCATTAATAAGCTAATGACATTGGAGAAATATATAATATATATATATAATTTAAAATCTGTTATTATATAATTATATATGCACATATATGTGCTGAGAAAATAGAGACTTACCATGGCTGTCCTATCTCAAGCAGCAGGAAGCCTGATGATCAAGTTGGCCCATATCCTCATAAGCTGGGAGTTTCCATTTGAAAAGAAGAGCAGCATAGAATAAACCTCAAGAGAAATTATGCTAGAGCTAACAGGTAACATGACAGGACCCTGGTGACAGGCACTGCAGTACACCAATCTTAGCCACATTTCATAAAACTTCAGATTGTCTTATTACATTAAAGGAATTGAAAGGAAAATTTACATTATGCCTGTGGTTAGGCAGAGTTGTAAACTGGATATTCTTCCTGACCTTTTCCCAAATAATGTATTCTCAATGGAGGCAATACCACTCCCTTTGGGAAGGTGAACATTTCTTACCCTTTTTATGTACAAAGTGAAGATATTAATAAAATGCACAAAGAATATACAATATAGCTGTAGTGTTAAAATTTCATTTGAGGGATTAAGATATTATGTCTAATATATGTTCTGAGGAAGTTGGTAATAAAAAAAGAAGTTTAAGATACACTAGTCTATAACATTGGGCTTCAGTTGGCCTTCCTGGTTACTTCCCATTTTATTTCATTTTGGTTAATTCTGTGAACTTAGAGTATTTGTGTTCCTGTAGAAAATATATCATTTTACCAGAAAACATTCAGGGGTCATCCTTGCAAAAAATATAAAACAGACATAAGTGTTGCATATTTGGCATATTCTGGTTACTTTTATATTTATTTAGATATAGTTTTCTAGAGTATAAATCCCCTGAATTATCCGATACTCTTCACAATTTTTTGTTATGCAGTTTTTGTTTGTTTTTTGCAAGCATACCATTTCACATGATGTGTTTAACTCAGCAATGTTCAAGCATCTGACCATCTCCAATCTAGACACTGGGATGGGATGAGATGCAGGAGTGATGATAGGCTTTCCTTTGTGGATATTTTGACAATATAAAAATTGGATATTAAATGATTTGTTTTTATACTTTTTAAAATGCTTTCTTCTTCAAACTACTGCATCAAGATTCTATCAACTCAGGAGTTCTATTTCAGTTGCTATTTTAGGAAGACGAGATGAAACCAGGCATGTTTAGGCACACAAACAAATTACAAAAAAAATTGAAAGGTGCTATAATAGAGTTATAGTTACAGCACCAAGGAGTAATAAATAAAAGGCTTTTCACAAAAGTGACAATGACACTGTCAGAATTTGAGTGGAATAATGAACAAGAGAAGAAATGCATTCCTCTTAGAGGCAAAAAGTGTGGTAGAATAAAACACTAGAAAACAAAATCCAAAACTTTGACCTGAAAAATGATAATCTATATGAGGTGATTCATTTGTTAATCAGTTAGATTCAGTCAGATCTCAATATATAGATACTTCAAAACATTATGATATACATGGTGGATACATACAATTCAATCTGTCAAATTAAAGTGCTAATACTCATTTACTCCAGGAACATTAGGAGTTCAGAACAGTGGAAGCAGACAAACTGAGGGTCTGGTATAGCGGCTGGAAGCTGAGAAGGATGGAAAGGTCACCTGATGAAATTCCATGACAGTGCTGTAAGAATTTAGATTATTTTCTGTAGGTCATGGCAATTTTAACACTGTTTTAATAGTGAATGGGCTTTAATATATTTCCTCATAAAAATTCTGGTAGTGCTATGAGATATGCATTGAAAATAATGACCAGTTAGAAGGGGAGGAAGATGACCACAAAGGAAACTGGATAATTCTGATTCTGTATGTGTGGTGATGTGGTAGATATACCCTTTGGACAACAGTGTTTTCTGTTTTAATTTTAAGAAAGAGATTTATGATTTTCAACCTATAGAAATTACTTATAATTAGAAACAGATAAATTCATAGAATGAGATTAAAAAAGGCCCAATGCTTTTAGTCCCTTGACTTGCATCCTTTGGTCTGCTTTAACAAAAACCAGGAGGAAAAGAAAGCTAGGCATCAGAAGCAAAGGGTGGCGGGCCTATTAATGGCTGTTCTGTACAGTGTTCTGCCCTCAAGGAGACCCAACAGGCCAGTCCATTGCAGTGGCTTTCAATGTAGTAAGCCTGGGCTTCAGCAGAAGTCAGCTTGTGAAGAGCCCTGGTAGCTCTGCCAAGAGTTGGATCACTGGAAATAGACCTGCCCTGGAGTCGAAGGATGCCCAGGTCAGAGCCACAGATCTTATTGGCTCTAAGCTGAAAAGCCCTTCACTCAGCCCAACTTCCAAAGTGACCACTGCAGCTGAGGGTATGGTCAAGTAGGGTCAGCAACATTGCAGGCAGAACTGTAAATTTCTTGTTAGAGATGCCCCCTGCCTTTACCTGGCCAGCTCTCCTCCCAGGCCAGCTAAGTAATGAAAGTCAACAGGGTGCCTTCCCCCAGGAGGTTCACACCTCCCTTAGGATATACCCCATGTGAAGAGATAGATAGGTCTGGGCCTCTTAACTTACAAGGCCTAAAGCCCACCAGATTATTATTAAGCCCCTTCTATCAGGTTCTATTTGCCTCTCAATCAGAAAAATTACTTGTAGCTTAGACAGCACCTTTCTTAGCTCCTCTAATAATGACTCTGTCCTTTGTTCTAGACCCTGTCTAGTGCACTTGGGCCTCAGTCCTTTGTAATCATAACCTCTACTCTACCACCAATGGCTCTACTCCCAACCTGTGTGTACTGATGGTCCTCTTCCCCACTTAATGCTGTATAATTGTTCAAACCTGGTAAATGCCACTCTTAGGATCATTGGTTACTATCCTCACCCTGTCTTTTACGACCTTGTCTAAATATGATCAGAGTCGGCAAACTTGGAAGGCTTCCATAGCCTTGGCAACTCATGACGACAGCCTAGGGTGGTTACTGGCGCCATAAACTAGAGTGTCAATTTGTTGGGTCAAGAACAGGAGTCACTGTGTACTTGCTCCTCATGTGGGATCTCTGTCCTTAATGTGCTGTACATTGTGATTTAATGCTATAACTAGTACTCAAACAGTATGTTTCACTTTGTGTTTCTATGTGGGTGCAAACTGTTGAAATCTTTACTTAATATATATTAAACTAATCTTCTGTATATAAAGAGAATTGAAAATGAATCTTGATGTGAATGGAAAGGGAGAGGGAGCTGGAGAGGGGAGGGTTGCGGGTGGGAGGGAAGTTATGGAAGGGGGAAGCCATTGTAATCCATAAGCTGTACATTGGAAATTTATATTCATTAAATAAAAGCTAAAAAATGAAAAAAAAAAAAGGCCCAATGACAGAATCATAGGGGGTTTTTCTAGTTAAAGTACATGGGGTTAGTGTTGGGATAACAAAGGAATGGCATTTAGATAACCATTCACATGTATTTATATTTGAATTATAAAAAAATAGGTAAAAGTTTTTCAAGTGAGTTAGGTAATGTTATGATTTTTTCCTCCCTTATTGGTAGTAAATTGTTTTTTTGTGTGTGTGTGTGTGAAAATCAAATGAAGCCACCTATTTCTGTTACAAAATTCTTCCATAATAATGAAAATTTTAACTTAAACATGTAATCTTGGGTTATATAAATCTACTCCATAGTGCTGAGCCAGGACTGGCACTGAGTTCTCCCTCTGAATGTGCTAGGAATTATTGTTGCTTCTTCTTTTACGTGTGCTTCACACAACTCTGTAATTGCAGTCCATTTTTTCAGACCATGGAGTACGTACTCACTCCTCAATGTAGCTCTTCATAATGCCTCAAAGATATTTATACTCGCCCCTTTCAAAAAGAAACTATTAAAGGGATTCAAAGATGGATAATCTTTTATGTGGTGATATGTGACATTCCCTAGAGCAGTGTAAAGAAAAATAAAACAAAAATGACAACCATAAATCTTTGGAAAGCTAAGAAACTCACATGATGTAAAGTTTCTGATGTTATAGTTATCATGCTTGAAACCCAGTATAAGGTTTGATTGGAGAAATTTTCTTTAATTCTCTGAGCTATAGTTTACTCTCGCTTAAAGTCATATATTAATTCTACCTGTCCTATTTACCTTGCATAATTCAAGTAGCTGATGACATATTTATAGCAGAGTATGTTTGGAATATGCACAGATCATCATCAAAATGTTCGGAATTATTACTATATATTGAGTATGACCTGTCCAAAATGTTTGAGACCAGAAGTATTTCAGATTTTAGACTTACTGAATTTTGGAACATTTGCACATAGATAGTGATTTATCTTTGGAATGAGATGAGTCTAAACATTAAGTTAATTTGTGTTTCAAATGGACTTCATACAAGTAGCCTGAAGGTAATCTATAAAATATTTTAGTGTACCTGAGATTCAACTGCAACTCATCACATGAATTCAAGTGCCACATTGTCTGCTTAAAGCTTCATGTTGCCACTCACATACTTTGGATATGTGAGCATTAGTATGTGGGGACTAGGGATGCTCAATCTAATTAAACCAAATATGTATTTCACATTGTAGTTCTTACAGCCCTGTCAATATTAATGCCATATTTTATTTTTTCAATGAAAAATATCTTGAGTAAAAACAATGCTGTCTGTCTTTCATGAGACTAGAATTGAGGAACATAGACTGAGAGTTTGCCCTTTTTGCTTTTTTCCACAGAACTTGAATCTTTATAATAAAATCCCATTTAAAATTTTGTGATGTTATGACAGTATCTGTAACTTCAGATACTATTCATATTCATGAATTAATTTGCATATCCATTTAATATTCCCCTGCTTCGCTACACTTGTTGTGATATGCTATCTAATTACCAGTTCAATTTTCAAAGAGTGTTGTAAGTGTGCAGTTAGAGGCAGTGATATGCTGTAGCACTTACACAAAGAAATCAAAATATTTTCAGAAACACAATTGAAGCATCCCATGCTAAGGGATTTGTAGTGATTTCATATCCAAGCCAGGTCTCCTCCATTGTAGGTTTTATGCAAAATCAAATTGCCTAATAATTTGGAAATAATGCTTTGTACTTGCTTTTTCAGAAGTTTCGTATTTTTAAAAATTTTATGTATTGATTTATTTAATTGAGAGATAATGTCAGAAAGTCAGTCAGACAGACAGACAGAGCTCCCATCTGCTGGTTAAAGCCACAACTGCTCACAATGGCGAGGGTTAGGATGGAATCAAGCTGGAAGCTGGCAACTCAATCCTCTTCTGTCATGAGGGTGGCTGGAATCCAGTTATCTGAGCCATTATCACTGCCTCCCAGGATGTGCATTAGCAGGAAGTTAGAGTTAGACGCTGGGGCAAGGTATTGAACACAGACATTCAAAAATGGAAAATAGGCATCTTATACAGCAACTTAACTGTTTACCAAAGTGCCTGCCTCCTTACTCTTTCAATTCATTATAAAGACCCTTTATTTTACCCTCATTAACATGTTCTAAACATATTTGGTAACTTCTCCATTTCATTCTAAAACTGGTTTGCAAAGTATTGAAGATAAATAAAGAAAGAAAAGCTGTATTGAAGACACAGTACCCCTCAAATATCTGGCAAGAAAGAACATCACTTTCTTTTAATTCCATTCATGTTATTTTGTGAGATTTAACATTTTTATGCTTTTTAAAACTTTATTTAAGTTATACAAGTTTCATATGTTTCATATATATATATATTTAGAAAAATAGTGACAACCCCCCTCCACTCTCTCTCCTGCCCATGCTCCAACCATTCCTACTCTTCCCTCTCACTTTTCCATTCTTAATTTTTACAATGATCTATTTTCAGTTTACTTAATGATCATATAGGTAACCCTACACTAAGTAAAAGAGTTCAACAAATAGTATGAAGAAAGAAAAAGCAAACGAACAAGCAACAACAAAAACAGCAAAGCATTGTTCCTCAACAGAAGAGACAGGGGTTGTAAGCAATCATTGAATCTGAAAATGTCTATTTAATTCCATTACATTTCATTTCAGGTACTCCATTAGTTACCTCAGATCAGGGAAAACATATGATAGCTGTCTTTTTGGGACTGGCTTATTTCATTAAACATAATGGTCTCCAGTTGCATCTATCTGTTGCAAATGACAGGATTTCTATATTTTACAGTGGAGTAGTATTCAATGGCATATATATATATATATATATATACACCATAATTTCTTTATCCTGTAAACAGTTGATGAACATCTGAGTAGATTCCATATCTTAACTATTGTGAGTTGTGTTGCATTGAACATAGGAGGACAGATAACTCATTCATATGCTGATTTCTTTCAGTTTGTATAAATTCCCAGGAGTTGGATAGCTGGGTCATATGGTAGGTCTATATTCAGATTTTTTAGTATCTCCGTATTGCCTTTCAGGGTGGATTTACCAGATTACATTCCCACCAACAGTGGACCAGGGTACCTTTTACCCTACATCCTCCCTAGCATTTGTTATTTGTTGGTTTCTGTATGAGAGCTATTCTAACTGGGGTGAAGTGAAACCTCATTGTGGTTTTGATTTGTATTTCCCTGATGGCTAGTGATCCTGTTTTTTCAAGTGTCTGTTGGCCATTTAAATTTCCCTTCTTGAAAGTTGCTTGCTGAAGTCCTTTGCCCATTTCATAGTTGGATTGTTTGTTTTGTTGTTGTTGAATTTCTTGAGCTCTTTATTGATTCTAGATGTTAGCCCTTTATCAGTTGCATAGTTTGTAACTTCTCCCATTCTGTCAGTTGCCTCTTAACTTGGCTGAGTGTTTCTTTTGAAGTGCAAACACTTATCAGTTTAATGTAATCCCATTTGTTAATTTTGGCTTTGATTGCAGCCCTTCTGGGTTCTTTCCCAAGAAGTCTTTGCCTGTGCCAATGTCTTGCAAAGTTTCCCCAATATTCTCTAATAAATGGTATTGAGTCATAGATTGAGGCCTTTTATCCATTTTGAATGGATTTTAGTGTAAGTTGTAAGGTATGAGCCTAGTTTCATAATTCAGCATGTGGGGATCCAGTTTCCCCATTTGTTAAAGAAAATGTCCTTGCTACAGGGATTGATTTTAGACATCTTTCAAAATAAGTTGGTTGTAGATGCATGAATTGATTTCTGGAGTTTTGATTCTGTTCCAGTGGTCCACACATTTTTTTGTGTGCTAGTACCAGGCTGTTTTGATTATAACTCCCCTGTAGTATGTCTTGAAATCACGTATTGTGATGTCTTTTTTATTGTTTTGTTATATAATATTGCTTTAGCTATTCTTGGTCTTTTTGTTTCCACATGAATTTCAGCATTTTTTTCTAGACCTGTGAAGAACATCATTGGTATTTTGATTGGTATCACATTGAATCTCTAAGTTGCTTTTGGTATTGTGGACATTTTAATGATGTTGCTTCTTCAAAAAATATTATATATATGTATAAATATGTATATATTATACATACATATTATATATATATGTGTGTATATATATATATATATATATATAGTATTTAGATATTTTAATTCCTAGTCTTCTGGAACTCCAAAAGAACAAAATCTCCCATGTATGTCCAATGACTCAACAGGAACTTTAACTGGCTTCTGTGAAGGATGTTTACTTCTTTGTAAGGCTCACTAGAAAAACTAGATATGTCTGGGGCAATGGTAGCTGTCTTGCTACCAGGGAAGTTATGGGAGGGGGGAAGCCATTGTAACCCATAAGCTGTACTTTGGAAATTTATATTCATTAAATAAAAGTTTAAGAAGGCCAAAAAAAATAGTAAGTGTACTAACACAAGACTCTTACTTTCTGGAGATGCTGTACATACTGTTTATTCTGTACAAATGTTTATGTTTCTTGTAGGCAAACAAGAAATGACTCTGTGTTTTAAACTCCTACTAGTCGTGTTTTCTGTTACTTGTAGCCAAAAACCTCCTAATCATTCATGTACCAATTTTTTTGTGTGTGTGAGTTTATGGAAGTTATTCTCTAACTAGAACGCTATGCTCTCTGTCATTCATAAGAATTCTTATTTGTACTTTAAAGCTCAAACCAGTTATCATCTCCTTTATGAAATTTTCTCCAACTTTCTCACAACACTGAAAGAGTGAATCACTTCCTACTCCTTCTTGTTTCTTTTAAGCTTCTGTTTACATACTAACTTATCATTACACTTTTTAGTAGGAGTAGGGACCAAGTTTTATTCACTTTTAATTGTTATTTCCAGAAGAACATATAGTAATAAAATCTTGTTCATCGATATTTGTCTCAAAGCATACTAGGCTAATTAAGGGTATTATTTAGATTTCCCCCTTCTAGGCAAAATTCTCTAGACAAATGTTTATGTTCAATATTTTCCACCAGTGGTTACTTGAATCTTGGTCTGCTTCTATTTCTTAGATCTTAGTGAACAGTAAATATTATATATATTTTAGACATCCATATATTTATAGTGTTTCATCATTTAAGTTGATGATTCCATTTCTTCAAGCAGAAACATATGATGATTTGAAATGAATGTAATTTTTATTCTTCACTCAGAACATCATGCACATAAACATCTGATTTAATCTTATTTGAACAGAATTTTAAAAATGATTGTACTGAATTTGTGAAAGAATATCTTGTAAATTAAGATAAATACTTTTTTGTCCTCAACTATCTTCTTATTATAAATAAAATGATCTTAGTTCAGAAAACTTGCATAACATAATCAAACAAAAATAATTTTTTTAAAGATTTAAAGAGTTACAGAGAAAGAGGGAGAAATAGAAAGAGAAATCTTTCATTACTGGTTCACTCCCCACATGGCTGCAACAGTCAGGGCAGGGTCAGGTTAAAGCCAGGAGCCAGCAGTTTCCTTCAGAACTCTAACATGGGTTCAGGGGACCAAGGACTTGAACCATCTTCTGCTGCATTCCCAGGATCATTAGCAGGGAGTTGGATTGGAAGTGGAGCAGCTGGGACTTGAAACAGCAGCCATATGGGATGCAGTCACCTCAAGTGGCAGCTTTACCTACTACACCACAGCATCAGCCCTCTCTTTTTATTTTATTTTATTTTATTTTATTTTATTTTATTTTATTTTGTTGTATTTCATTTTTTTAAAAGGACGCAGGCCACATTTGTCTGCAAAGATATGGTTCTCTGGAGATTTAATGAGTATGATAATGTCCTAATGTGCATATGCTATTATAAAATATCATATTACTATCATATATAAAATGACTACAAAATACTTCCAAATATTTACCAGTTACCACTAGTTATATTATTGTTATTATTATTATTACTAACATATGTTCTATAATGGAATGGTAAATTTATATACTCTGTGTTTAGATGAAAGTTACTATAATTGGCAAAACATCTTCACATCCCAGCATCTTTTTTTTTTTTTTTGACAGAGAGTTAGACAGTGAGAGAGAGAGACAGAGAGAAAGGTCTTCCTTCCGTTGGTTCACCCCCCAAGTGGCTGCTATGGCTGGTGCGCTGCGCCAATCTGAAGCCAGGAGCCAGGTGCTTCCTCCTGGACTCCCATGCGGGTGCAGGGCCCAAGGACCTGGGCCATCCTCCAATGCCTTCCCGGTCCACAGCAGAGAACTGGACTGGAAGAGGAGCAACCGGGACAGAATCCAGCACCCCAACTGGGACTAGAACCCGGAGTGCTGGCGCTGCAGGCAGAGGATTAGCCTAGTGAGCTGCGGCACTGGCCCCAGCATCTTGTGTGTTCCTTCCAGTTCTATTTTTAAAATAAAATTCGCCACTTAGAAAAATTAATTTATTTGCCTAAGGTTTTTGGGTTGTTATAAACCCCATATTTTCATATTCCATAGCCTGATGCTTTTCACTAAGGCATACTTGTATATTTGTTTTATGAAAATTATGACTGAGGGGCAGAATGAATAAATTCATATCAGAATACAGGTATTTTATAGTTGATTGTATGACATTTTAAAAAGTTAAATATTACCCTGAATATTTCTAACACTGTAAATGCATACTATAAATTTTTTACAAAGACAACTGGGTTTGTCATTGCTTCCAATTCTGGTTACCTACAGGCCTACCGAAATCTCAAGTCAATACAAAATTGAGTTTAAAAGTTGTTTATACTCCACATTGTCCTCCTCAATTGGCTGCAGTACAGCTTTGATTCCTTCCGAAGAATAAAATGATTCAGAGGGCATCCATTAGTGCTCTTCTCCTAGTCTTATCTTTCTGGCTTTTAAAAAACATTATATTATTTTTTATTATTTTTATTTAGAGACAAAGGAACACACACACACACATACAGAGAGACACAGAGGGGAGAGGGAGAGAGAGAGAGACAGAGAGAGAGAGAGAGAGAGAGAGAGAGAAACAGAGAGAGACAGAGAGTTTCTTTTTGCTGTTTCACTCTCCAAATTCCCACAGTGGCAAAATGAGTATTTTGTTGGATCTGTGAGTCTCTATATGGGTGGCAAGGATTCAACTATGTTAGCCATTCATTATCTGCTGCCGCCCGGGGTTCATATTAGTAGGAAAGTAGAATTAGAAGTAGAACTAGGACTTGAATCCATGCACTCTTATATGTGATGTGCCCATTTCCAGTAGCATCTTAACCAGTACACCAAGTATCTGCCCTAAATTTATATTTTATGGTAAATTTACGTGCAGGTATTTTATTTTTGTGGTTATTTTGAACATAGTCTTTTTATTTGTTATGTTATCTAGTTAATTTATACTTGTTCACATTAGTCTATTAATTTCTGTGGTACAATTTTACTTGTGATTTTAATAAAATATTTTATTGTTTTTCTAAAGTCTCTATTTTTCTTAAAGGGGAAAAACAAGTCTTTTCTGATTTTAAATGCTTCTGTTTACTTTGTTTACATATGGAAAGCATCCAATATATTGCTGGTATAGTGGTTAAACTTGTCTTTTTTTTAAACTTTTATTTAATAAATATAATTTTCCAAAGTACAACTTTTGGATTATAGTGGTTTTTACCCTGCATAACCTTGTCTTTTTTAACATTCATTTATTAATTTGGAAGTCAAGGTGACATTGTGAGAGAGGGAGAGACAGAAAGAAGCAGGTGGAATGAAACAGAGAAAGAAAGAGGGAGAGAGAGAATCTTCCATTCACTGGTTCACTTTCAAATGGCTGCAATGGCTGAGGCTGGGCTAGGCCTCATTCCATGTGGATGACAGGAGCCTACATACCTGGGCCTTCATCCTCTGATTTCCTAGACACATTTTCAGAGAGCTAGTTACAAAACAAAACAAGTATGATTTGAACAAGCACTTTGATATAGGATTTTGGCATTGCAAGTGGTGGCTAAACACTGCACCACAACACTACCTTGTATTACTCATCAAGAATAGTATTGAAATGGCTTCAGCATATCTCTAATATAATATGCTAGATTAGGGGCTATTATGTTTGCAATACATATACCTCTTTTGCATTTATAAGTGTTTTACAAGTTTTCCTTATAACTATTAAAATGACACTTTATAACAATTGATTTCTTAATATTCAACTGCATGACCCTCCATGAAATAAACTCAGTCATGGTGTATTATTCTCATTGATTTTTCTAAATAAGATTTGTCTGTATTATTTTTGTGCAACCTTTACAATATTTTGATAACAATGTTACATTTTTTTCATATAGTGAATTTGCTATTGTGTTCCATCTAAAGTTTAAGTTCAATGAGGACAAACAAGTATGCTATATAGCATTAATTTTAAGAAAGTTAGTAGATAATATTGTTACTAAATGTTACTCCATCATCTATGTCAGATGTATACGATGATAAAGTTTCAATTAATGTTTGCTGAAGAGTCTGGTGAGACTTTCAGTGATAAAGAAATGTAGCACTGGGCTCCTGATGAAAGTATTTATGTGTTTTTCTATCCAGCTTTGACATCTTGAAGATACAATGGGAGAAAAGGGATGGTAATAAAAAGAGGCATGTTTATTGCCTTCTAAGATTCAACCAACTAAAGTCTATAATTTAGATTCAGAGTCATTAGGTCTCTGATTTTGAAGTTTAAGAGCATGAGCAAAGTCATCTGTAAGCCAGCCTAGACACTATTTATTGCTCCCCTCAAATCCCTTATACTTCAGCTTTTGCTTAGAAGTTTGGAATCCAGGGAGCACATAAAACATTTCCACAACTTACTTCTCCTTTAAGAAATACCATTTAAGTTCAAGCTGAAACAATTTCCTAAGTCTTTAAAGATAAAAAGAAAATTTGGTGTTTGATCTGTTTTAAATCCTTCCAGTAATTGGGATTGTTGCAGAGTTTTCTTTCTATTGCATTTTTAGAAATATTACAACTCCTTTGTGGTAGCTCCATCTCTCCACTTGGTTCTTTGTCGTACATGCACAAATATTTAGGCACATGAACAAGGAAGTGTGAGCAAATTGAAAAAAATTTATTAAGCCAAGGAAAAAATGAAATGAAAAGTTCTGTGAGTGCCTGGAGGGGTCTCATAAAAGGATTGCTAATGAAAAGGTCAGGTGCAGTAGTTTTCATGTGTTTTTCCATGGTGAGCTTTCCCTGGTTGGTTGCTATCTATGCTAATAAGGTGATTACCTCTAGTCCTGGATATGGACCACTCAGGGAGCAGATTCCAGAATCACCTTTTTGTGTAGATAGGCCAACAAGGTGAAACTGAAGCGCTCCTAGCAAACCACTCAGAGGTCAGAGCAACTCAGAGATAAGAGCCTGGGTAACTCATTTTGCTTAGGGAAGTTGATGGAGTGCTCAAACTAGTCTGCTTGGCCAGGCCCTTTGGCTGATGCAACCTTGTCCAGTGATTTTGGTCACTGCATTATTCATCCTTTGGTTCACTTGCTCCTTTCTACATGTCTGTATTTTTGCTTGTATTTTTTCTTTGTTAAATTTTATTTGAAGTATACAAATTTCATGTATTTCATATATACAGATTCAGGAACATAGTGATACTTTGAACCCTACCCTCTCTCCTGCCAATGCTCCCACTCTTCATCCTCTTCACTCTCCCACTTCCAATCTTGTTTTTTACAAAGATCTATTTTCAGTTAACTCTATACTGATGAGTTTAGATCTATGCTAGATAAGGAATTCTTAAGAATCTATCTGTCCCCTGTCTGCATTAGAGTGACTGGCAATTGCTATTGGACTATTATTCCTATGCACCTATATATGAATGGACTTTCAATGTATATGATGAAGCTGATGAGATTTCCATAGGCAGCAATATATCATACATTGTGTAATATTATTTTACACAAGACAAATATGGGGTCTTTTTTCTTTTTTTTAGATTTATTTTATTTATTTGAAAGACAGAGTTACAGAGAGAGGTAGGGACAGGGAGAGAGGCCTTCCATCTGCTGGTTTACTCCCCAGATAGCTGCAATGGCCAGAGATATGCCAATCTGAAGCCATGAACCAGGAGCTTCCTCAGGTCTCACATGTGGGGGCAGGGGCCCAAGAACCTGGGCCATCTTCTGCTAGCCAGGCCATAGCAGAGAGCTGGATTGGAAGAGGAGCATCCAGGACTAGAACCGGCGCCCATATGGGATGCCGGTGCTTTAGGCCAGGATGTTAACCTGCTGTGCCACAGCAGGAGCCCCAGGGTCTTTTAAGATTATCAAAATGTGCTTCCCAGTTCATTGTTTTTCATCATGTTCAAAACAGGCATTAAAATAAAATATCAACAATAAAAACACAACAGCCAATGAGTTTGTGTTCAAATCAAAATATGAGGTTAATAATGCTCTTTGGAAGAGTACTCCTAGTATTACAAATATACAAATTCAGATCTATAAACTTGAACATATTGAGGTTTTTGCTTCAACTGAAGCTGTGCAAGAACAAAAACAAAAGATACTTCTAATCTTATTTTAAGGTAAAAAGGAAACTGCAAATCACTTGGAATCTCCATGATTGCTAGCTAATAAAATGTATGAAGCTAACAATAATTTTCTCTTTAAAGGAAAGTCTTCCAGACTCTCCTTTATCACACTGACTTGTAGGGCAAACTTCCCAATCATTCCTGGAAGAAGGTGGAAATAAATAATCAATAAATATATGAGTTCACACTTGTGTCAATAAAACTTTGGAAATGCTGAATCAGGATTGATTCATTTTGAAAATAACTCCCTCTGTATTGCATGGGAAATGTTTCCCTCCAGAGCCATGTGCATTCCCTACTGTATTAATTAACCAGGGAGAAAGAATCTCAGATGAAATATTTGAATCAGCAAGGTGTCAGATATTCATCATTATATGCAGTTTGACTTCATGTTGACAGGTGGAGAGCTTGTGACCTTTGAACCATTGACCACAAAACTTTAAAGTAGTATCAGCCTGTTTTAACAGCAGCTAAGAATTTAATTACTATATTGTGTGTGTGTCTTTGTGTGTATAAGAATCAGTATCATTTGCAAAAAATTTCAAGGGGCCGTTGCTGTGACACAGCAGGTTAACGCCCTGGTCTGAAGCGCCAGAATCTCCTATGAGCACCGGTTGGAGTCTTGGCTGTTCCACTTCCTATCCAACTCTCTGCTATGGCCTGGGAAAGCAGTAGAAGATGGCCCAAGTCCTTGGGCCCCTGCAGCCACGTGGGAGACCCAGAAGAAGCTCCTGGTACCTGGCTTCAGATTAGTGCAGCTCTGGCCATTGTGGCCAACTGGGGAGTGAATCATCAGATGGAAGACCTCTCTCTCTCTCTCTCTGTCTCTCTCTGCCTCTCATCTCTCTCTCTCTGTAACTCTGACTTTCAAGTAAATATATCTTCAAAAAAAATTTCAAAGTTGCCTTCAATTCAATTTCCAATTCTAATATTTTATAAAACCTTATTTCTTTTCTTTTTTTTAAATTTAATTTTATTTATTTGAAAGACAGTTACAGAGAGAGGTAGAGCCAGAAAGAGAGAGAGAAAAGTCTTCCATTGAGCTGGTTCACTTCCCAAATGACCCCAACGGTCAGAGCTATGATGATCCGAAACCAGGAGCCAGGAGCTTCTTCTCGGTCTCCTATGCGAGTGCAAGGACCCAAGCACTTAGGCCATCTTCCACTGATTTCCCAGGCCATAGCAGAGAGCTAGATCGGAAGAGGAGCAGGCGGGACTCGAACCGGTGCCCATATGGAATGCCAGAGCTGCTGGGGCTTTAGCCTGCTGCACCACAGTGCCGGCCCCAAAAACCTGATTTCTTACTCAAGATTTTACATTCATGGGACAAATAACCTGTCTTGCAAAGTGTTGCTTTTTTTTTTTTTTTTTTTTTTTTTTAGATTTAAGCTTTTCAAATGCTATTTTTGAAAAATATATTTATTCATTCATTTGAAAGGTAACAGTGAGAGAGAGGTAGAGACAGAGAAGAATCTTCCATCTGCTGGTTCACTCCCCAAGTGGACTCAACAACCAGGGCTGGGCCAGGCAGAAGCCAGGACCCTGTAGCTCCATCCTGGTCTCCCACATGGATGGCAGGAGTCCAGGTATTTGGGCCATCTTCTGCTGTTTTCTCAGGGAGCTGGGATTAAAACTGGCATTCTGTGTGTGATGCTAGTGTGATGAATCACAGCTTTACCTGCTAGACTACAATGCTGACTCTATAACATATTTTAATAAAATTAATTTGGATGTTTATATGGTAAAATTTCAAGAACGTTTAAAAGTTGATAATTCTTATATTTAATCAGTGTTTTCTCAGGTAGTTAATTCTTACCTTCTGTAGCATAGGACTTTGTATACAAAGGGAATTTCAATATTTTAGATTATAAAACATTTGTTTATGAATTTTTTTACTTCTATCTCAGAAGATAGGAAATTATGTTCATTCAGTTCTTTTCCTCTGTTGATCCCAATGAAAGGACCCCATGAGCTTGTCACTTAGTCACACATTTTAAATTCCCTACATTTTCCGCTATTATGTTGACTTAATCTGTGATTTAAATGATTAAGCCATGCAACACTCTCTGCTTTTCCTCTTGCCAATGTTTGTCTCCAGCTGCTCCTTGTTGAGGGTTTTGTTCTCTTTTCAACAGGAAGGAATATCCACCCACAGCAGCTTGAAGTGCTTTATTAATGTCAACCAAAGATGTAAAGCAGAAAGTTTCAGTACAGGTTTGCAGATGTAGAGTTCTCAACATCAAGCAGTTTTTTTTCATGTATGTGAAGGCAAAGGAAAGTGGATTGGGGATGTTAATTAATATGCATTAAGTAACTCCTATGAGTCTCACACGTTCAGATACATTATCTCATTTAATTCTCAGAACACACTTCTGCATACTGTACACTATTTTTACACGTGGGAAAAAGTAATAATCATAACATTTAGTACGTTGTGAACTGTACAAATTGTGATTTGTGTTTTGGATGTAAGCCCAGTCTGTTTATCTTTAGAATACTTGCTCTGTCAACTAATGCATTGAGGTGGATGTTGTGTGTTTTTACTGGTCTTGACCAACAGCATTTAACTATATGCTTCCAGAATGCAACCTTCGTCCCTATGTTGCACTAGTGATGCTGCTACGTTCAGATACTCTCTCACTTTAACCCTTCGTAGCTGAATTATAGCTCTTGATTTACATTTGTTCTATGATTTACAGCAACTCAAAGTTTTGACTTGGCAGGAAGTCACAAGGATGGAGGGCAGTTCAGAATTTACATCCTTGGTAGCAGTGCTGCCATCCAGTGTCCAAATTCCAGGGTCATTGGAGTAGATGGAGTGGCAAAGAAGCCCTGGGCTTCTGCTCTTTGTTTCTCTAGTTGAACCCATTTTAAGGGCTACTCAAAGCATGTTCTGCAAACTTCTGTTCTGCTTGTGTTAACTAGAGTTAATTACTGTATTTTGCAAAGAGTAAACTGTATAAGCCAGCGCTGCGGCTCACTAGGCTAATCCTCCGCCTTGCGGCGCCGGCACACCGGCTTCTAGTCCCGGTCGGGGCACCGATCCTGTCCCGGTTGCCCCTCTTCCAGGCCAGCTCTCTGCTGTGGCCAGGGAGTGCAGTGGAGGATGGCTCAAGTGCTTGGGCCCTGCACCCCATGGGAGACCAGGATAGGCACCTGGCTCCTGCCATCGGATCAGCGCGGTGCGCTGGCCGCAGCGCGTCAGCCGCGGCGGCCATTGGAGGGTGAACCAATGGCAAAAGGAAGACCTTTCTCTCTGTCTCTCTCTCTGACTGTCCACTCTGCCTGTCAAAAAAAAAAAAAAAAAAAAAAAAAAAGAAGAGTAAACTGTATTAATCTGAGGTAATTACATTTCTAGTGGTTAGCGTCAACAGAATACAAAAAGAAGCAAAATAAGTATATGTGACATTATTGTTTCAATTACTAATGATTATACAATTAATATAATGCCGTAGTTAGTAGGAAAAGTACAAAATGTTGTACCTTAGCCATTTAATTATTGCAACATGTGGTCATTCTCCATGACTATATTTTTGTATAGAAACTCATCATCTAGTGTTTATAGCTTGAATAATAACATATATTTACCCATGGCAAGGCATGTGGTTTTCTTCTGTGAGGTAGGTCTATTCCTCATTATGTCATTTAAAAATAAAGTCATAGTTTTTTCCTTTTCTTTCTTTCTTTTTCCTTTTTTTTTTCTTTTAGAAAATGGCTCACTTGCATTCTTTCAGGTATTCTTTTTATAAAATATTAGCAATAAAAACCAGTCCTAACTTCCTACATCCCAATTCCTTGAATTCTAGCCACATGTTGATATACATTTTAAGAATTTTAAGATGTTAACTTGAAAAAGGACTCAAAGAAATCAACATCCCCATTTAATAGGCATACAAATTGCTGCAGAAATTAGTTTGTATTTTTTTTCATTTATGAAATCCTTACTATGTACTAAGAATTGCTTCTGTCATAAGACTTACTCCTATAAAAGTGATATGAATGTTTTAATTATTAACTTTCTTAATCTTTGTAAAAACAAAATGGTGCTATATTTTGTTCATTGAGAAATTGAGGTGCAAATGGTTACAGAGCCATATCACTCTTTCTGGAATGAGAATCAGAGCCAACATTCAAATACAAGTAGCCTGGCTCTCCAAGCCACTGGATTCTGCTGCCTCCCAGGTCTTAGGGTACATTCCAAAGAATGTTCAATTTGATTAGGTTTTTGTTACATACCTTCTTTGCCACAAAGATATGTCTTATTTCTGCTTTATTTTAGTTCATTTTCCAAGTACAGTATCTAAGAATAAATGTAGTAAGGCTTATTTTCCACAAATTAAAATGTATATATTTCAGAAATGTTTAGACCCTGAAAGTTGACACTTTTTTTGTTTAAAGTATAACTGAATCACTATAATCAGAGAATGTTTATTATTTGAAGTTGGGCTAAATGTCTGAAAATCAAAAAAAAATTCAAAACCATTCTTAATTTGAGATGAACATTAAAACACATGATGATACTGAAGGCAAAGAATATTTAAAGTGAGTCCATCTTTCTTGTTCTTTTAATTGTCTGGAAAATATTCTAAACATAGAGGTTATTTATTTATTTATTTGTTTGTTTGTTTTTTAGATATTTTGAGTCATCACAGTATCTTTGTTATTGGTGGATATTGCTACAAAGTTATAATGCTAAAATTCTGGATTCCATAAATTATGATATGTCAAGTGATCCTATATTATAAGTGAACTGAATATAGATCATTAGAATTTCATCATACTTTTCATTTTTTGTATATACCTGATATTACAGGCATGGAAATTGTGATACAGAAACACTGTTTCCACTTCTGGTAGGCTAGAATAAGTAGAACAGATCAAATAGCGAGCCAGAATATATAAAGCGAAAATAAAAGTATTATTTTCTGTATTTTTGATTTTCTAGATTAGAATATGCAATGAAGAGATTAAATGTAAAAATATACCATTTTTGCTAATGATTCCTATGCTAAATGTTTTGATTAAATATTAAGTTTAAGGGTAAGTGTTTGACATAGTGATTGAAGACAATTAAAATACTTTTGTATTAAGGTTCTATCCCTGGCTTTAACTCCTGACTCCAGTTCCAAGGTAATGAAGATCTTGGTGAAGTAGCAGAGATAGTTCAAGTAATTGGGTTCCTGGCACCCACATAGAAGAATTTGATTGTGTTCAAGGTTATTGAGTTTGGCCTGTCCTACTCTGAACAGTTGCAGGACATTTGAGAAGTGAAAAAATGGATGGGAAGTCCTCTCTTTTTTTCTTTCTCTCTCTCTGTTTCAAATATTTTTTTTTTTTAAATACTGCTTGGAAGCTCACATGTTGATGGTTTTTGAATGTGCAGTAATTTTATATTGGTAATTTGGAAAAATGAAATATTTCTCTAAATATATAATAAATAGGACTTTTGCTAAATCAGGAATTAAAACCAGAAAATGTAGTTCAGAAAATTAAAAAAAAAAACAACTTAATTATACAAAATTGTCTATTCAAATGGTGATTGTTTAAAAAATAATATATGAGTACTACTGAATATTGATGTAGTAATTAACATTGAGACAAGCATGCGCTTTCCATATCCTCTCAACTGACAATGGAGACCTTTTATCAACCACCAACCTCTAATTACGCTTGAAACCATGGTCAAACTGGGCATTTTAAATTTAACTTAATTTAAAAATTTTATCTAATATATAAAGTTGTATATACTTTTGGGTTTCCATGTGTTATGTCTATATATATATATATATATTTATATATATATATATATATAAAACAGTGTTAAAATCAGAGTAAAAGCGCCACCTGCAGTGCCAGAATCTCATATGGGCTCCAGTTCATGTCCTGGCTGTTCCACTTCCAATTGAGCTCTCTGCTGTGGCGTGGGAAAGCAATAGAAGATGGCCCAAGTCCTTGGGTCCCTGCACCCATGTGGGAGACCTGGAAAAAGCTTCTGGCTCCTGGCTTCAGATTGGCACAGCTCTGGCTGTTGTAGTCATCTGGAGAGTAAACCAGCGAATGGAAGACTCTCTCTCTCTCTCCCTCTCTCTCTCTCTCTCTCTCTCTGTGCCTCTGCCTCTCTGTAATTCTTCCAAATAAATAAATAAATAAATCTTTAAAAAATTCTATCATCTACTTTTAAACAATCCAGACTATGATTATCTATAGTCACTGAGTTGTGCCATGCAACACCAAAATTTGTTTCTCGTGTGACTTAGTAATCACTAATCCATCTTTCTCTATCACTCTGTCTCCCCTACCCTCTCTGTCTCTGTGATAATGACCAATAGACTCTCAATTTCTATGAGATAACCTTTTTCCATTCCATATATGAGTGAGATCATATCATAATTATTCTTCTGTGCCTGGCTTATTTCACTTAATGTAATGATCTCCAGTTCCATCTATGTTGTCCTGGAATAGTTTTTAACTTATATACAGGAAAAGAAGATTTATTTGAGCTATTCAAGTACATTTGAACATAAATAAAATCAATGTACTTTTATATGGTTTAAAATTCATGGAAATGAAAACTCTAATTTCAACAAAAGACTCATATTGCAATAATTTATCTTACATTATAAAAACAAAATATCTAACAAAGTTCTACAGAAAATTTGTTTTATGGTCAACTTCTTACTTAACTTCCTATCTGTATTCCTCAGAAAATCTAACAAATCTTATTCAATAACTCCATCCTATAAGTGTTTACTTAGGGTCATATATTTTGTTCACTTTTTCTAGAGTAAGAGTGTAAAAGCAAGATAACTCATTCATGGCAGCAGGAACTCATGCTTCCAAAGACACTGGTAGTATGCTAACATGGTTGGAATTCAACCATTCACGTGTTGTGGGTAGCATTATTTCTATTGTAAGAATGCTATTTACATAGTATCTACAAACTACATTTCATAAACCTGGTTTAATATTTTCAATAATATCAACAAAATAATTATTTTAAAGAGATGAGATTTGTGGCCAGGACAGTGATTTGCTCCTTCTTAGCTGTGTTTATAAACTGATTCTGTGTCAACTGGATTTGATTTCTCAGGTTATTGCTGCATTATGTTTAAATGAAGAAGAGTGAAAAGAAGACGTCTTAGTTGAATCACCATAAATTTATATACTGAACGCATTGTGGAAAGTATTTTCAATTATAGAGGCTATTTTGTGTAATTTAAGTAATTTCAAGTTATTTTAGACTATATCTTTCACCATAAGTAGTTTTTTCCTTAATTACTAATCATTATTAAAGTGCAGGTTTCATTATTATACAATTTAAAATGATGGATTTCCCTTTTAAATTTTGATAGATGATTGAAGGCAAGGGAGAATAAATGAAAACACCTGCTCCCTTTACATAATAACAGGTCTTGAAATTTCCCAAAGGTCTTAGAAAAACTCAAAAAGTTGAAACTCTGCCTCAGAACTCTATGTTTTCCCATTGGGCCCTAACTTCCATTATATTTTACTATACTTATAATTAATTACTTTTTCAATATAATATAAGCAACTTAATATATCCATTTTGACTCAAAATATCCTAAAAAATAAATAAATAAAACTTAGTAACTAACAGTCCAAACCACTGTAGCTGGGCAAGAACTATTTGTTCATTTACTTTTTGAGGGGAGGTTTCAGTGCTCTCTTGCTGCACCCTGCTTAATATCACACAAGTCCTAATAATCCATTCTGTTTCCTTCCCAGCATTATATTCTGAAATGGCTACCCATTTGACTAGTTGACAGGTAGACATGTGTTCATGCATTCCTGACATTAATCCATTCACAGATTTGAAAGCAAAATCAAGAAATGTATGTTTATTGGATAAGACAAGCATGGAAATCAACAGAGATAGATGTTAAATTCATGAGAGACAATTTCCTCCCTCAGGCATTATATGTATTTTAAAAGGGGAAGTTATTAAATTAAATGAATTACTGCTGATATAATACAGGATACTGTGGATAAATGGTCTTTACTCTTCCTAATATTTTCAGTGTTTCCAGAAAGTTTTTCCTTCAGCTGGAAAACTAGACTCAGTTCCTAATTTTTGAAAATAATTTTCCAATTGAGATGAGAAAAAAATTCATAGAGAATTCTTGATGTCTGTTCTGTGAACTTAAATTAGTTTTCATGACTTCTAGCCACAGTGGCTGAAAGACATCTAAATAAATTTAATACTTCATGCCATATTTTAGGTGTCATGACATGCATCATTGATTTTGGGAATAATTGTTGTAACAAATTATTGAAATGTGTGTGTTGAAATACCGACTGCTCTAAAAATCAAGCTAAATTGAGTTGGCTCCTTCTATCTAGAAGCTCAAAATCTCAGACAGAAAATACTGATGCTGAATGACATAAGGTCAAAGGGACAACTGAACGAGTGAAAAGCTAATTTTGCTTCTAAAATGATACTGTGCCAAAGAAGTAAAAATAAGTAATATGTGGTATGAAGGACAACTTCACAGATATGACAGAAGTGCATAGGGGATGTGGGAATACCAAAAGTTTTTTCCAGTGTTCAAGGATTTGTGGAAGACATATATTATGGGGGGATCTGAAGAAGAATCCAAATAGAAAAAAATACTTGAGAAGTGAGTTTATAATGAATGTATCCTAGGTAATTTTTAAAATAAATGCTTATTTATTTGAAAGGAAGAGTTCAGAGGGTGGGTTGGGGAGAGACAGAATCTGCAGGTTCACTTCCCAAATGGTTGCAATGTTTCAGGATAGGGCTGTGTCAACACCAGGGGCTAGGAACTTCTTCCAGTTTCCCTCATGGGTTCAGAGTCCCAAACACTTGGGCCATGCTCTGTTGCTTTTCTGGGCACATGAGCCAGAAGCTGGATCAGAAGTGGAGCAACTGGGACTTGAGCATACGTGATGCCAGTGTTGCAGGTGGTGGCTTTACCTGCTATTCCACAACACTGGCCCAGAAAATTTTTGAAGTATTGTCAAAATTGTATGTTAATTCAGTGATATGGTACTTGAGTCTTCTCTAAGCACTCTTTAAGATCAACCTATCCCATCATTCTACTTGGAATTCTGGATGTCAAATTCAATGATATGTTTCTGTAATGTGTATGTGTTTGTGTATTATATATGCATGTGTATAAATGTGTGTATGATTGGATGCATAGATGTGTATATATACACACATATAATAAGGGACAGTGAATGAGAGAGACATGCAATTAAAGTCATTCGAGAAATAGTAAAGGACTAGGATGAAGGGAGATGAATAGGGTGATTTTAATTTTACCCAAGAAGTGATCAATAAACCATGAATAATTATGAACACATAAAGGCATATTGTTAAGCAAGAAATGTCAGTATGAAAAGACTGTATATTTCATGATTCCACATCTATGACATTCTGGAAAAGGCATTACTATAGAATATGTAAAATATCTGGTTGTTGCCAGAGACTTGGAGGCGAAAACTTTGATTTTCCACAAAAAAGATAGATAGCCCACAGGGTATTCTTGGGACAATGAAATTTTATGTGATACTATAACAGTAGATGCATAACATTACATATTTGTTAGAACCAGTAGAATGTACTACACAGATTGAATGCTCATGTAATCCATGAACTTTGCTTAAGAATATTATATAAATATTGACACATCAACTAATAAATGTATCACACTAATATAAAATGTTAATAATAAGGGGAAACCAAATGTGTGGGTGTGTGTGTGGAGGTACAGGGATATATGAAAATCTGTATGCTCAGCTCAATTTCCTGTAAACCCAAAGAACTGTGATAAACAAGTCTACTAATTAAAATATTAAAATAGCATTGTGCCAATGTGAAAATCATAATACAATTGCTTCACATTCTAGGTATCCCAATATAAGAAACTATCCCTGAAGTAGAAAAATTGCTTAAAACAAATTAATATGATATTTCTCTTGACTTTTTTCTGTCTTCAAAATTAATTGTAAAAAGTTTATGTCCAGACACCATTATCAATAGAAGGTATGTTAGCCTTTGCTGTGTGTGTACGTGGAAAAAACACTAGTGAAATGCCAAACCACACATGGAGAATTTCATTTGAATTTTTCTTTTATTTGTATAAAGAAAACAAATTTCATGTATTTCATATATACTGTTTCAAGGGCATAATGATACTTCCAATCCTACTCTCCCTCACTCCACCACTCTCAAACTTCTTCCTCCTTTTTTATTTTTTTCTTTTAATTTTTTACAATAATACACTTTTTTTTTTTTGACAGGCAGAGTGGACAGTGAGAGAGAGAGACAGAGAGAAAGGTCTTCCTTTTTCCGTTGGTTCACCCCTCAATGGCAGCCGTGGCCGGCGCACTGCGCTGATCCTAAAGCAGGAGCCAGGTGCTTCTCCTGGTATCCCATGTGGGTGCAGGGCCCAAGGACTTGGGCCATCCTCCACTGCACTCCAGGGCCACAGCAGAGAGCTGGCTGGGAAGAGGAGCAACTGGGGCAGAATCTGACGCCCTGACCAGGATTAGAACCCAGTGTGCCGGCACCACAGGCGGAGGATTAGCCTATTGAGCTGTGGCGCAGGCTACAATAATACACTTTCAATTTACCTTATATTGACAAGCTTAACCCACCTCCACACACATACTATATAAAGAGTTCAACAAATAGTAAGTAGGAAAACCACTGTTCTTCAAGTGTATAGACAAGTGCTTTAAATGAAAATCATTACATGTAACCAATTTGTTTCTCACATTAGTTGAGTAGCCTCCCTCCCAAAAATGTGTTGACTGATTTAAAATATGATTAACATAATAAAGGCTTAATACGACTTCCAGCATTTGTAAATATTGTCTTATTTTTAAATATTAGTATTGCCAATAGCAAACTTAGGGGAAGAAGGGAGAACTACTGACTTGAGGAGTTTTGTTTTGTTAGGACTTCTAATTAGAAATTTTGCCTCTCTCTATTATTGCATTGGCTCAGCTTAGCACAGCCTTCTCCCATTATGTACTGGCATCACCAAAGTGAGTCTACCAACGCATTTTCTCTACTGTATGTCAGTGAGACTCATATAAATAAATGTGGTCTAAGAAACATTTCAATTACCAAAATTAATTCAATGATGTAATCAAGGATTCTCATTACATGGGCCAGTTTAGTCACTGTTCACTTTATAGTACTTTTCCAGGTAACAGAATCAGAAGAGTAGCAATATTGAGAAAGAAGCAGTACTCAGAACACTGGCAGGAAGGAAATGTCTTCAGGTATTTGCAGGGCAGGGTAAGGAGCAGTTAAAATAATATGTAAGATCAACTGTGTGAAAGATCATGCAAAAGCAGACAAGGTTATCTACAATGTGAATTGCACCAGCATCACTGATATAATCAGCAAATATGTATATGTATGGACATATACAGATATAAAGACATATGCACACATATGTGCATAAATACTTTTGCAGGCAAGATAACTTTATACAGATCCAACTAAATACAAGGAGAAGGAGTACATGAAGAAGTTTCCTTTAGTTATTGTTTTTCTTAATAGAGTTCTCAGTTGAGACATCACTGAGTTTAGCATGTATTTATGATAACCTCTTTATGCCAGTCAGCTAATTATTCTTAACTTTCAACTTATTTCCTGTGTCTGCAGCCCAAGTACCAATGTCAAATGCAGAATTTTGCTGAAAATTCTCTAAAAGTATATGTGATATGAATTTCTCTTTTGTCTGAGATGACAGCAATATCCTTTAAGAGTCTGAGTGTTTAGTGAGCAGCCAGCTTCCTTGTCTATCCTTAATTCTTATAAGATAATATTCTTGCTTAGTCCTTTTCTAGTTTCTTCTACTCCATACTCCTTTTTTTTTATTTTTTATTTTTGACAGGCAGAGTGGATAGGCCGGCGCATCACGCTGATCCGAAGCCAGGAGCCAGGCGCTTCTCCTGGTCTCCCATGCGGGTGCAGGGCCCAAGCACTTGGGCCATCCTCCACTGCCTTCCCGGGCCATAGCAGAGAGTTGGCCTGGAAGAGGGGCAACTGGGATAGAATCCGGAACCCCGACTGGGACTAGAACCCAGTGTGCCGGCGCTGCAAGGCAGAGGATTAGCCTGTTAAGCCACGGCGCCAGCCAACTCCATATTTCTTTAGTTCAATTTTTGAAGAGTTTGAGTGAGTGCTTAAAAAAATGCCTTAAAAAGGCTGGCGCCGTGGCTCACTAGGATAATCCTCCGCCTATGGTGCTGGCACCCTGGGTTCTAGTCCCGGTTGGGGCACCATTTTCTGTCCCGGTTGCTCCTCTTCCAGTCCAGCTCTCTGCTGTGGCCCGGGAAGGCAGTGGAGGATGGCCCAAGTGCTTGGGCCCTGCACCCCCATGGGAGACCAGGATAAGCACCTGGCTCCTGGCTTTGGATTGGCACAGCATGCCGGCCGCGGCGGCCATTTGGGGAGTGAACCAAAAGAAAGGAAGACCTTTCTCTCTCTGTCTCTCACTGTCTAACTTTGACTGTCAAAAAAAAAAAAAAAAAAAGATTGAAAAAATTATTACTTATTTCAAATCCTATCTCACTTAGAAAAGTTCTTGACAGTTTGCTTGGTCATGAATCACTCAATTTGAAATGCTTTGATATCTTTCTTTCTTTCTTTCTTTCTTTTTTTTTTTTTTTGACAGGCAGAATGGAGAGTGAGAGAGAGACAGAGAGAAAGGTCTTCCTTTTCTGTTGGTTCACCTCCCAATGGCCGCTGCTGCCGGTGCACCACGCTGATCCGAAGCCAGGAGCCAGGTGCTTCTCCTGGTCTCCCATGCGGGTGTAGGCCCAAGTACTTGGGCCATCCTCCACTGCACTCCTGAGCCACAGCAGAGAGCTGGCCTGGAAGAGGAGCAACTGGGACAGAATCCGATGCCCTGACTGGGACTAGAACCAACCCAGGGTACAGGCACTGCAGGCAGAGGATTGCCTATTGAGCTGCGGTGCTGGTCTGATATCTTGCAATTACCACACAAGAAGCAGCCCATGGAAATTAATATGGAAGTTCACAAATGCTTAATTGTAAGTTTTACATTTTTTGAAAATATCCTCAGTAGTAAAAACATCACGGTTTACACAAGTTGGAAATTTACCCTGGGTCTGATTTTATTTCTTGTCCAATATGTTTCTGGAGTATTTCATGTCCTAGATAGCATAAATTCAAGAGATGCTGATACAATGGGAAGTAAAAAGAATGATATCAGTTTGGGACAAGGTGATGTTGTATGTTGTGGCTGCTGAAGAATTTATTCCTACATCTCACTGAACTCTATTGCTGCAGTTTCCTTGATTTGGGGGACTGAAACAATCCCAAATTTGGGAAAATTAATGGAGTATTAAAATTATCATTTTATAACTTTAAATAGGGTTTAAATCATATATTCTTTATTTTTTTTACCAAATATTTCACTGTTCTAATCTTTTGTTGTCATCCTGTATATTAACAACTATGTAATTTGGAGCACTGAAATATCATAACTGAGAATATTGATTTATAAAATGTCTAATCTCTGTATATTTGAAATGTTATTGATTGCTTACAATACTCAGAAATTACATAGTGAGAGGGAGGTTAGTATTCCTTGACATTTTAAAATTTACTCTCTTTTAATAATTACAAAACGTCTAATTCATTCCCTACCCTTAATCTAGAAATACTGAAATAGACCCCTTTAACACTCCTTCCATTTGAAAATAGTTGTACCATTTGAACACATTGTATTCATTTAACACTCTTTCCATTTGAAAATCAATGTATCATTTTCCATATGATCTGAATTATTCTAGACAAGTTTAGAAAATTTTATTATTCCAATTGTATAAATATGTATTCTTCACATCTGACTGCATAGATTGAGACCTAACTTGCTAGATCATTGATAGTAGTTGGTAATGATATTAAAATTAATCAAGCAAGAAACAGTAGTTGAACTAATTTATGGCAATTATGCAAGTGGTGAAAGTTAAGTCCCTACTCTTAACTAGTTAGGAAATTATAATGGATCCACTGAACTTAAAGCTATTGAGTGTTTATAATATGCCACACAGTGTATATGAACCTTATTAACTCAGTGTTAATTATCACAGAAGGTATACAGTTGAAAGCATATCCCCAGATTCATTTACAAAAATATGATGAGTTAAAACAGAAGACTGAAGTGTGATAAAAAGCTGCAGTAAGTTTAAAAACAAGCTAACATCATTTCACTTCTGTCCTATTTAATAAGAAGACTGCTGTGTAAGCATTATGAAAATATCAACTCTGCATAAGATGCATGGATAGGAAACATACAACATGAATTCATGTGGTGTGTGCCACTGTAATGAATACTATATGTATCAACTCAGGTACATGTTAATTGTATATGTGGGCAGCATGGTGGAGGAATTGAGGTAGGAGGAGAAAAAACAGTGATTTACAGACTGTCTATGAGTCATAATACAACCATTTAAAAGCACATTTGTTGCTCGGCAGGCACCTAAAAAACTTGTACTGATAGCTGAATACAGCATTTTTGTTCTATTTTGGTAATATTTTATATTATAATTTAAATTATAGTATCCTCATCACTTCCTAGGCCCAAGAAATACCTGCTTTTTTGCACATGCAATTTATAATAATTCAGCCTTCTAGATTTTTTTGATGTCTTTCAATTTTTTCGTAGTGATTTAGAAAAGAAGTTGAGCTCAGCATTGTGGAGTAGCAGGTAAAGCCACAGCCTGTGACAACATCATATCATGTGGGCAAGTCCTAGCTGCTCTGCTTCTAATCCAGCTCCCTGCTAATGGCCTGGAAAAAGAAGCAGAGGATGACCCCAGTGCTTGGGCCCCTGCTCCCTGTGTGGGAGACTCAAAGAAAGCTCCTGGCTCTTGGCTTTGGTCTGGCCTAGACACAGCTTGAGGCCATCTGGGGATTGAGCCAGAGATGAAAGGTCTCTCTCTCTCTCTCTCTCTCTCTGACTCTATGTCTCTCCCCTTCATCCTGACTCTCCCCTTCATCCTGACTCTCCCCTTCATCTGACTTTCAAATAAATAAATAAATCCTTTTAAAGAAAAAAAATTGAAGTGCAAGATACCTTAGAAGAGTATATAGAATAATCTGCAAATTTAAAAATTCCAATTTCTGATTTTCTAAACTCTTTAAAAGCATTAGAGTGACAGAGAACATGTGATGGGCATCATGTGGGAAATCTTAGAGAATTTTAAGTTCATGAGATGGAAGCCACACCTCCTTTGTCTGTGTTGCCATTCACCTACCTGTCAATCAGGTGACTCCTCCCCGGGAAGTACTTCCTCTTACTTAGAACGTGGGGGTGATAACAGATAAACACTTCTGTTTTTCTAAAGCTAATAAAAAGCTAAGAAAAATGGAAGCTCTCTCTTTCTTCTGTGTGGACTCAGGAAGAGCAGGGTATAATTCCCTTTCTTCTGCCCACTCTCTCTTAATAAATCTCTAATGAGCCTGTGCGTTTTTCTCACTTTGTAAATATAGTTTATCACACTGCATGCCATGTTTGGGCCTGTACTTAGAGTTCTTCTGTAGGTAAAAGGCAAGAGTCTGGAAAATTAGTTTAGGCCAATCCAGCCCATAATATTTGGCGAGCCAGCCAGGAGATAAATTCCTTTTCAAACATGTGGGGTTTTTGCTTCAGGTGTTTTTCAGTTTTCAGAAGCAGTAGAGCTCAAGTGGTTTTGGTTTCAGAAGTAGCAGAGCCCTGGAGATTCCAGCCTTGGAAACGCACAGTTTAAGTCCTGAAAGTTTTCTGTCTCCCAGCTTCTGTTACTGCTTGTGGCCTGGAAAGATCAGCTATGGTAGTGGCTTTTGTATTCCTAATCTTGGTAGTTTCAGCTGCATAAAATCTAATAAAACATGCTGGCATTAATGGACTAGGGAGAAAAGGTGAGGGGAAAAAAGGGCCAGTCTACAACCAAGTTTTTTGTAATGTGTTTTTAAGGACCATTGATATATTTGGGGAAATTAAAACTTAAGCCTTTAAGTCATATGGAAGGATGTCATGGTTATTGAAAGTGGATTTGCCTCAGGTTTTGGTTTTAAAAATTGGGAATTCTAGAGCACCTTTTCATTTGTCAGTTTGGGGTGGTACAAACTAGGAAAAAATCAGTTCTGTTGACATAATCTCAGGAAGTGAGAGTCCAAACATGGCAGTGTCCACTTCCTGTGGTGAAGGGTTGGACTTCCACCCCAAAATGGTGGTTTCTGGTTAAAGCACATGGTTGCCAAGTAGGCAGGCACTATGGGGACTTTTGCCCTTACTGGAAGATGGGCAATAGATTCCACGCCCAAGATGGTGGCCCCAGTGGCTGGCCACATGCTGCATGCCTGATTAGGGGAATAATTTTAGGGTTTTTTTGTTTTGTTCTTTTTTTTTTAGCTTTATGCTGGTTATTTATGTCTCCTGGGGCTCCATTCCCCAGGCATGGCAGTGGCCTCCTGGTGTTTGGTGTTCCAGGCATGGCAGGGTCTTCCGAAATTTCATCTTGGACCAGGTGGTTTTCCTTTGGCCTTCAGAGATTGTGTTTGCCAGACCAGGCAGTGTTTTCTTTTTATTTCAGTATGGTACTTTGGCTTTATGCTGGTTTCAAAAAAAGAGAAAAAGGTAAACAAATTGGGAGCCCCCTCAGTGGGCTTAGTAAAATAATGGACCCCTTTGTGTGTAAAGATGGAGACTCTAAGATGTCAAAAGTATAGCTAATGCAATGTATCAAAGTCACATGCTTAAGGATAATTAAGTTTGCAAAGAGCTGTGTCTACTTTTATCTTCTCATAAAAGACATTGTTCAGTTGTAGAGTTATGCTTACATTCCTATGAATGTACTTCTAAGCATACAGTTTAAAAACTTGTCATAGGATCTCAAATTCCCATGAGCTGCATGGTAAAAGTAGCATTTTATGTGTTTAGTGAAATATAGGTAATATAAATGATATAGATAGGGTTGACGAGAAGGGAATGTCCAACATTAAAGTAGTCCATACAGCAGACTCATAGAATGGCTACTGCTGTAACTCTCAGTGACCTCAGAGTCATTCTGTTCTTGCTGGAAAGCCCACAAGAGCATTTCAGGTATGGAAAGCCAGGATACTGCTGCAAAAAGAGTCCCTCAGTGGAAAGCAGTGCTCATAAAAGACGAATGTATTCTTCTCTGAAGGGAGGAGAGGACTTCCACTTTGCTGTTGGTGTTGTCTGGAAACTGATGGAGTTTGTGGATTCAAGAGACTTCCACAGCCTAGACATTTCATGTTAAGAGCATCAGGTGGTCGCTGACATCGTACTTAACAGTGTTAATTCATAAAAAGCTAGGAAGAATGGAAGCTCTCTCTCTCCTTCTCTTGGGCTCAGGACTAGCAGAGCTGGGTATGTTAATTCCCTTTCTTTGGCCTACTCTCCTTTAAAAAAAATTCCTGCGTATTTTTCTCACTTTGTAAATACAGTTTATCACACTGCAGGCCATGTTTGGGCCTGTATTTTGAATTCTTCTGTAGGTAAAAAGCAAGGCTCTGGAAAATGAATTTAGGCTCAATCCTACCCATAACAGTAGCAGGGTTGTAACTAGATGAAAACCTAGAGATTCAAAAGTGAAGGCAGTGTTCTGCTTTCTGTTTCTATATGGGACTATGTTATGTTAGTGTGTTCAGATCTGAAAATTTATGCAACAGTAGTCTTGCTTATTTATGTACTTCTCTCTCTCTCTCTCTCTCTCTATATATATATATATATATATATAAAACACCTTAATAAATCTTCAGAAAGTTTTCCATTTAATAAAGAAGAATGTTTTTGTTTTGACAGGCAGAGTTAGACAGTGAGAGAGAGAGAGAGAAAGGTCTTCCTTTTTTCTGTTGGTTCACCCCCCCAAGTGGTGCACTGTACCAATCTGAAGCCAGAAGCCAGGTGCTTCCTCCTGGTCTCCCATGCCGGTGCAGGGCCCAAGGACCTGGGCCATCCTCCACTGCACTCCCGGGCCACAACAGAGAGCTGGACTGAAAGAGGAGCAACTGGGACAGAATCCGGTGCCCTGATGGAGACTAGAACCCGGGGAGCCGGCGCTGCAGGCGGAGGATTAGCCAAGTGAGCTGCAGAACTGGCCAAGAAGAACGTTTTGTATCTTCTTAATTACTAATCAAGTTAGTTAATATTACATATAGTTAAATATTTGTGCTACATTAGAAAGAGATTTCTTTATTATTAAAGTTATCAATTAATATGTAAATTAAGATCTCACTTTAAAATACAAATATCTTTTGAAATATGATGAGGTAATAAAATGTGAAAAAACTAATTTAGATATTTCAATATATACAGTTAGGGACAAGCATTGGAGGCCATATGCCCTTTTTTTTTTTTTTTTTCATCCAGAAACATCTTAAGGTATACAAACTTCATGCATTTCATAAATACTATTTTAGGAACATAGTGATTCTTCCCACCTTACCTACCCTACCACCAGCACTCCCACCCTTCTTCCTCCTCCCACTCCTATTTCCATTCTTATTTTTACTAAGCTCTATTTTCAATAACTTTATACAGATAAGATTAACTCTATACTAAGTAAAGAGTTCAGCAAATAGTATGAAAAAAAAAAAAAAACAAAACTGTTCCTCAACAGTTGAGTCAAAGGTTGTTCAAAGTCATCTCATCTCAAAGTGTCAATTTCACTTCTATAGATTCTTTTAGGTGTAGGCTCTATCTTAATTATTCAGTTATTCATTGGCATTATAAAATTAATAGGTTTGATTATGTTCTAATGAAACCTAACATGTAAGAATTAGCATGAGGCTATATTTGATCCTTGGGCTTTGATATTCTTTCCAGAATAGGCCACCATAGAACCAAGTTAAATATTCCAGAATTTTCATAAAAAGTCATTACAATGGTTCTTAATAAGGATAATATGTTGTTTGCTTAAATTGAGAAAATCTCTTAGTTCATCATGATTATTTGAAATTACATGTAACCCAGAATACAGGTTTGCCCTTCTTAAAGAAAATAGGCCAGCGCCGCAGCTCAATAGGCTAGTTCTCTGCCTGCATCGCCGGCACACCGGGTTCTAGTCCTGGTCAGGGCACCGGATTCTGTCCCTGTTGCCCCTCTTCCAGGCCGGTTCTCTACTGTGGCCCAGGAGTGCAGTGGAGGATGGCCCAGGTCCTTGGGCCCTTCACCCGCATGGGAGAACATGAGAAGCACCTGGTTCCTGCCTTAGGATCAGCGCGGTGAGCCGGCCGCAGCACACCAGCCGCGGCGGTAATTGGAGGGTGAACCAACGGCAAAAGGAAGACCTTTCTCTCTGTCTCTCTCTCTTTCACTGTCCTCTCTGCCTGTCAAAAAAAAAAAAAGAAAGAAAAGAAAAGAAAATTAAAAATCCTTACAGCATTGTTTCCAGAAACCAAACAAAATGTCCTAAAACTGATAATTATATACATAAATCCCACAAAGAGAAATAATTTATATGAACATATTATATAAATATATTGTCTATTATATTAACATTAATATCTACATTATCCTTAATTGATCAGAAATTTTATTAATTATTTGTTAAATCGGTGGATGAAAATTATCTGAAACTTCTACTCTACATATTATAACAATCTCAATATGTTTTTCTCTATAGATGCTATTTTTTTCTGACTAAATCAATTTAAAGTTTTTAAAGTTGTTATGGAAATGTCCATTAAACTCAATTTTATTTGTCTAGAAAATATAAGATACAATATGACATCTTACTACACAGAAATGCCAGAGATGGCTTTACTAAATATCCTCAACAGTATATGTTTCAATAATCCCATTGGTCAAAATAAGACAGTTTAAAAGCCAGTTCACAGAACTGAATAATTGTTTGCTTTGATAGTGAGTGAAAATAATGCATTTAAATGGTAGCATGTGCAGACAAATTTTAAAAATCAGTTTAAGTTGACTTAAACACTATTATCAAGTAGGAACATAATGACACTTATTTTGCAAGGATTTAACATTCTGTATACACATAACTATGCTTTTAGAAATATTGATCAATGAAATGCAAGGAGTGGAAAGAAGACCTAAACAGACTAATCCATGGACATTGTGGTACAGCTGGTTACGTCACCACTGCAAGTCCACACCTATAATGGAGGGCTTGAGATCAAGTCTCATTGCCACCTCTGCTTCTGATCCAGCTCCCTTATAATGCACTAGGAAGGCAGACGATGATGGATTGTGTACAGAGCCTCTGTCACCCATATGGTTAGAGATGAATGATTCCATGGCTCCTGGCCCCTGCATATGGCCTGGCTCAGCTGCAGCTGTTGGGGGCATTTGAGGAGTGAACCAGCAGATGGAAGATTCTCTCCCTGTCTTTCTCTCTCTCTCATTCTACCTCCACCTTCTCTGTTTCTTTCTCATTCTGTCACTCTTTCAAATAAATAAAATTGAATAAACATTTAAAATAAATTAAATATAGTTGTAAAGAAAGTTTAACAAATTAAACAAAAACAATAGACCTAAAAAGTAGTTGCCAACATAACTACCTAGTTCCTAAACAATGGTCAATGACTGGTCTTTTAAGTGACATAAAAGATAGTCACACACACTAACACAGATGTGAATTCTCAACTTGAAGTCTTTACTAAAATAAGGGCATGCTCACATTCTCAGTTGTAAGAAAACATGTTTTTTTTCCCCACATTTTATTAATGTTTATGTAATTACTATTTAGGTTTTTTTTGAAGCTTCTCATAGTATAAGTTAGTTGACATTCCTAATTAAAAGTCAATAATTTCTTAACAAATTTTTCATGAATTGTAGTATGTAAGAGTCATAAACCACCTGAAATAGAAGTCCCAATCTACTCCTCTGATATTTTGGAAGAAGGAATTGATTTCTCTCTCTCTCTCTTTTTTTTTTTTTTTGTTTCCATTTTCTAATTAGTTATAAATTTCTGAAGGATTTATAGCAGCATGATAATATTTTCAACTTGTGAAAATTAAACCACATTTTCTAAAGTTAGTTGACAAATTGGTGAAAATATAAGAACCATAAGACCTGAAGTAGGCCATAATAATGGTAGTTAAATTTTTTTCTTTCCTTGAATTACCAGTTATTTGTAATATTAATAGGAGGTCGGGATCATCAAAGAGGAAATTCTTGAGGCTGATTTGCTGCCCTAGGAAAACTCTCAGAGGTATTTCCAGACTATATAAAGATGGGCAGTCAGATGCCAAAGATTCACTGCATGAATCTTATCCCTTTCCTGTGATACTATTAATGACCCCAGCAAAGGTTATTACAATTGTAGTTTTTATCCACTGGCAATAGCCCATGATACTATCTGAACAGATTAAAATATTATATGAGGACAAAAAAATTGCAGTAGTTTGCCACATTTATACCATTCATAAAATCTTGTAAAAATATATAGTGATGTACATCAGAGGAATATAAAGTAGACCACTCTGAGATGTTTGTGAAAATAAATACTTACTAAATATATAATTAGTAACACCTGTAGTGTTGGCAGCTCGGATACATTATATTTTAAAAACATAGAGAAAAATTTAAATTGATATTTAAGGGATTCAAAGAATAGAAACCATTTTGAAGAAAAATTGGCTAAGAATCACATGGTGATTGAGGAAATGTCTTTGAACAAAATGTGATGTATTCAATGCCAGCTATTTAGAGGGAAATGTAATAAAATAAGGGCAAAAGTATATAAACAGATCATCTATATTTATTTTGTAATAAGCAACATAGAAATGAACATTTTCTTACATATGTGAAAAATAAAGTGTTCTCTCTCCTCTACCCTGATAGCCTGTGAATTTCTCCCAAGATATGGGTATTATATCAGAATTGCATGTTTTTCTTTTTAAATATTTTCTTTTATCAAGTTTAAAGTTTTATAGGCAGACAGCACATAGAATATGAAGAATAACTGGAATTGCTGATGTAGAGTAATTATAAGATGCACGGCTATATTGAGTCCATAGTAAGTCAAAAAGGAAAAAAAAATACATGATATACTTAGTAGAGTACTCAGTATACAGCAAATAATAAACAAACACCAATACTATTTTTCAAATGAATATTTCTTCATTAACATTTAGTTTTTTGTATATCATGGAATATCTTTGAGTGCTTTTTTTCACCCTAAGTGATGACAATTTCCAACATTCAGCAGTCACTTGGAATATTAATAAGATAAATAGACTTAATTGATCAACTTCTGTTTATTCATCAGAGCACTTAGTGCTTGTGTTAGTTCCTGATGTACGTCCTGAGAAAAATGGCTGAGATAAAACTCCTGGCCTGGAGTACAAAACAGTACAGTACCATGCTCCCTAGGGGTACCCTTGGAGGAGGGGAGACAAGAGCAGTAGGAGAAAAGAGAGTTCCTGGAAAAGGTGAATCTCATCCTGAAAAATTATGGAGAAGACTGGTAGAGGGAAAGAGAAGAAGAAGAATTTAGGCATACTGAACACATGGACATAGGTGGAATGTGGAGACACATGGCTGTATGACAATTAACTCACATAGTAACTTCTAATTCTCCCAAATGTGTACGAGTTATTTAACCCCTTGATTGAATTTTCTCACTAGAAACTGAGAACACAAAAAACCCCACAAAACTATAAGCTAAGTCTTCCTAATGATTGACTTAGAGGGATGCATCAAGTGAAACACTTTGTGTAAGTATGTTTTTATATGTTAGAAGTAAGATTTTAATAATAATATTTGTATGGTTAATTTTTATTTTGTTAAAATACTTAAAGATTAAATTTTGCTTATTTTTTATTTTTAATAAGGGAGAGAGGTGGAAAGAGAGATACAGGGGCAGATAGAGAGAGATATTCCATTTACTAGTTCACTCCCCAAATGTCTGCAGTAGTTGAAGCTGTGCTGGGCTGAAACCAGGAGCCAATAATTAAATCCAGGTCCCCCATGTGAGTGGCAGGGACCTTAGCATTTACATCACCATCTATGCTTCTCAGGATGTAGACCAGTAGAAAGCTGGATGCAAAGTAGAGCCAGGTCTTGAACATAGGCACTTTGATATGGGATGTGGACACCATCACTACTTCATCATATGCCTGTCCCCAGGAATTTTTTTCAATTGAACTACTACTGAAATATTCAAGATTCACTGAAGTTTTTTTGCTAGTTACTCATTTTGGTGTTATCTCAAATGATGTCTCCTACCATTCTGTGAACAGACTTTTAAAAATTATTGAATATGTTTGTTCAAGTTTATGAGATGCAGTTTGACACAATGTGTGTTGATCAAATTAGTGTGGTCAATATTTCCCCTTAAGTGGCATAATTTTATGGTTAGAGTCTTGGATCTCCATTCTTCTATTTTCTCATAGAATTATCTAAGGAATTGCTGTGAAATGTGGTCATTCCAGTAATCCTTTGATCTAACTCTTATTTGGTACCTGTTTTTTTTTTTTTTTTTTTTTTTTTTTTTTTTTTTTTTTTTTTTAGATTCATTTATTTGGCCGGCGCCGTGGCTTAACAGGCTAATCCTCCGCCTTGCGGCGCCAGCACACTGGGTACTAGTCCCGGTTGGGGCGCCGGATTCTATCCCGGTTGCCCCTCTTCCAGGCCAGCTCTCTGCTATGGCCTGGGAAGGCAGTGGAGGATGGCCCAAGTCCTTGGGCCCTGCACCCGCATGGGAGACCAGGAGAAGCACCTGGCTTCTGGCTTCGGATCAGCACTATGCGCCAGCCGCAGTGGCCATTGGAGGGTGAACCAACGGCAAAAAGGAAGACCTTTCTCTCTGTCTCTCTCTCTCACTATCCACTCTACCTGTCAAAAAAAAAAAAAAAGATTCATTTATTTATTTGAAATGCAGAGTTACTCTCCCCCGCACCCCCCACACACACTCATAGAGGCAGAGACAGAGAGATATTCCATCGAAAGTGCCGGAGTTAGAGGCACAAATAGTAGGGTTCTGGAATTCAAGGAGCATACCCACAATCTGGATACCCGGAGATGCAAATGGTGATTATAAAAGGTGCAACTGAAATGATTAGGAATGAAACAGCACTGTCTGGTCCAAAAGAGGGATCCAGAAAGTCATATTGTGTATGTGATACAGCAGCTAAAACACTAAAGATGTCTTGACAGGATCAGGCAAAGAAATTAGGAAGGACATTTCCAGCCCAAAGCCTAAGGGCATCTTCACTGCCCATTTATCCCTGCTTGGAAAGACCCATGTTATACCTGATGTCCTGGTACCATTATTAATAACACTCACTTGAAACTCTCCCGAGTGGCCAATAAATTATGTGGCCACCTCACCTATGGGCAGGGACACAGAATGGTGAGCAAACAGCATATCTGAGGAAATGCAAGTAATTTATCATGGCTAGAATTTAGGACACGAGATGGAAATTGTGAAAGTTTAGAGACTGTGGGAATAAAACATGAAGGGCCTTGCTCCTTAGGCCAGGTGAGTTTTGGTGGTGGATTACAATAAGAAGTTTTTATCAAAGGATATTGTGTGGATCATTTAAATGCATTTTGACAGATCAATATGACATTATTAGGGGGAGCCTGTTTGTATGATTCAAGATTAGAAAGAAGACAAGAATCTTCTTGTCTTCTTGAAACACATAGGTTTCAAGATTCTTCTATGTTCTGGCATTATTCTAGATCCCAAGAATACATCAGAACTTAGAATATTTGCTCTTAGAAGCAAATGATGCAAGATCCCTGTCTTCACAGTGCTTTCAATCTAGTGGGAGAAGCACAATAATAATAAATATAATAGAAGAGTACATGTAGAGGAGGGTGTGAGCAATTAGAGTTAGGTTGCAATTTAAAATAGAGTGAGCATGGAAGAATTCTATTTAATAGTTGAGTAAAGATCTGAGGATATTGCAGAAGTTAGTTATTTAGATATCTGAGGGGTGTTCTAGCTGAAGGAAATTGATATTGTATAGGCTCAAGGTGGAAGCTTGACTGAATATGCCACATCACAGTAAAGTTGATGATGTAGTTGGAGTAGTAGCATCAAGGGGTGTAAGAGAGTGCAGAGACACATGAGGTACAGAAATATTTGGATTATCTTTTGCAACAAAGTGGATGCAACCTGAGACCGTTACTCTTAGTGAAGTAAGCCAGTCCCCAAAAGACAAATATATGTTTTCTTTAATTGTAGTTATTATAGAACACACACAAATATAAGAATAAAACTGACATCTTACGATTTGATTATTATTTTTAGCCCTCGTCTATACTCCTGTGGAGTAAGAGTCTTTGAATGTTTTACTTGTTGTACATTATGGTTAATGGTGCATTAAGCCTGTGATTATAAAGTAAATTGAATTTATGTTATGACAAAAATTAAAGAAAAAAGGAGTAAAAGTGGAGGAGATTGAGGAGGGTAGATATGGTCATCTTCTTGGAATTATATCTACAAAATATAAATCAAATAAGTTTAACTCTGACAACAGGAAACATTGCAAACTTTTGAAGAGAAGAATGACACTCTATGCCTTTAACAAAGATTATTACAGTTGCTCTTTTTAAAATAAGATGTATGGGGCAAAATGTAGTCCTCGATAGCCGGTCAGAATACTCTTACAGGAGTGGGAAAAACATACCAGGCCAATGGCAAAAGTATACCTATGCAGATGGATGCTCTGGCAGAGTCTCTCTTCGTGCATATTGGGTCAACATCCTCCTCTGTCTCTCTTCTAGCTCTCTCAGGTCAGCTTTCTGGAACCACCCTCTAAAAATAATTTAATCTATACCTTTTACCCAGAAGAGATTTAGGAGAAATCCCCCAAAATATTCTTTAGAATATTGACATATTTATCTACTATTTATTTACCTTTTGTAATACTCCTTGAAGTCATTCTTTTAAGTATTTTTTTAAAAAAATATCTACTTATTTATTTGAAAGTAAGAGTTATAAAGAGAGGGAGAGACCAAGAGAGATCTTTCATACACTAATACTCTCCCAAGATGACCACATAGGCCAGGGTTTGGCCAGACCAAAGCCAGGAGCCAGGAGCCAGGAGTCTCATCTGGGTTTCCCACATGGGCAAAGGGGGCCCAAATACTTGGGCCATCTTCTGCTGGTTTTTCTTTTCCATTGTCGAGGAGCAGGATTGGAAGTGGAACAGCCAGGACACAAACCAGTGTCCATATGATTTGCTGTCATCACAGATGATAGTTTTACCTGCTATGCCACAATGCCAGCCCATTTAACTCTTTTTTATCCATTTTCCTCATAACCACAGATATTTTCAATGAAATTAAAAGGATTTGATTCCACTTGGTCATGGAAAATACATTCCTTTATTTCAGTAAAAATCAGCATATTATCTTCTGCTATAATTTCCTCTCATTGTGATTTTAACTGAAATAACTTTTAATATTTACAATTTCTGTTTTCTAAGACTCACGCCATTTTCTCAATTCCAAAGCATGTGTTATGTTTTATAATTTGTTTTACTCATTTTATGCATAGATAATGTTGAGCTACTTGATATCTATTCCTCCATGGTAATATTTTTATTCTTTTAAGCTTTTCTCTGTATTTTAGGAGCCAGAATCTTGGAAAATTAAATTTCCCAGAATTTTTTTTGCAGTAGGTCTCGGGTTGAGATCCTACCAAAAACCTTTTCTTAAATTTCGGAAGGCAGCAGCTGAGCAGCAATTAAAGCATGGATGTTCCATTGTCAGCTGTAGGAATTTTGGCAGTAGGCAGACAGGAGGTTGTGCCATTGGTTCCCAGGTGTTCTCCTGCAAAGCAAGTATTTGTATGCTTTTGAAATTCTTGTTTTAAATACCAAGACAGCTTTCTTTCGAAATGCCTGACTGAGTGTAAAATCATTTATAAAATAAATTGTAGATTTGGATTATTTTTCTTTGTTTTGGTTACTATTGATGGAATCAATTATTTTTAGATGAGTTTTGAATTCATTATTCAATTTCAATAATGCTTTATTATATCCCTCAGCCTATTTTCTAGCCCAGGCAACTGAAAACTCCTGCATGTGTACCCAGTATGATCTTGCTCACTTATGTATGTGCTTCTATGGCTACACTTGAATTGAAAATCATAGTTCAATAGACGTGACAAGAGGGTGTGGGCCTCAAAATGGAAATGTTTAAATATTTACTATCTGGTCCATACCAAAAAGACACTGACCCCTGTTCTAGACCAAACAATTTTACTAATATGTTGTACATTCATGTATTATATAGTCTATATAAGTATATATATATAGTATATATAAGTATATATGTATATATATACTTTAGAACATTTAAGATGAGACCTCTCCTTCTGATATGTACAATATATTATTATTGAATATGGGTACAATAAATGACAATATATCTCTAGAGGTTATCAATGTACTTCATAGAGTTTATACCCAATTTGTCTGTGACCTTAATTTTCCCCTCTTCTAGTCTCTTGTAATCATCACTCCACTTCGTGATTCCATGAATTTGACTGTTTCAGATAACCTCATATAAGGGAATCATGTGATATGGCTCTGTAACTTGTATTATATTTAGCATAATGTCCTTTAAGATTCATTCATTTTATATATTTAAAAATCTAACTTTTAAAACTTGATAATGTGGGCTGGTGCCGCGGCTCAATAGGCTAACCCTCTGCCTTGCGGCGACGGCACACCGGGTTCTAGTCCCGGTCGGGGTGCCGGATTCTGTCCCGGTTGCTCCTCTTCCAGGCCAGCTCTCTGCTGTGGCCAGGGAGTGCAGTGGAGGATGGCCCAAGTCCTTGGGCCCTGCACCCCATGGGAGACCAGGATAAGCACCTGGCTCCTGCCATCAGATCAGTGTGGTGTGCCGGCCGCAGCACGCTGGCCGCGGTGGCCATTGGAGGGTGAACCAATGGCAAAGGAAGACCTGTCTCTCTCTCTCTCTCTCTCTCTCTCTCTCTCACTGTCCACTCTGCCTGTCAAAAAACAAACAAACAAACAACAACAAAAAAAACTTAATAGTGCTTCGCTTTCTTTACCCATTCATTTATCAATGGACATTTAGCTTGTTTTCACATCTTTGCTATGAGTGGATTGCGTTGCAATAAACATAGGAATTCCAATATCTTCTAGATTTGTTTCTTTAAAAAAAAAAGATTTATTTATTTATTTATTTGAAAGTCAGAGTTACACAGAGAGAGGAGAAGCAGAGAAAGAGAGAGAGAGGTCTTCCATCCAATGGCTCACTCTCCAATTGGCCACAACAGCTGGAGCTGCGCCACGCGGATCCGAAGCCAGGAGCGAGGAGCTTCTTCTGGGTCTCCCATGTGGGTTCAGGGGCCCAAAGATTTGAGCCATCTTCTACTGCTTTCCCAGGCCATAGCAAAGAGCTGGATTGGAACTGGAGCAGTTGGGTCTCGAACCTGCGCCCAAATGGGATGCTGGCGCTTCAGGCCAGGGTGTTAACTTGCTATGCCACAGCGCCAGCCCTATAGATTTGGTTTCAACTCTTTTGGATAGATAGCCAGAATTGGGATCTTATAGTAGCTCTATTTTTAATATTTTACTGTATCTTCATTCTATTTTCAGTAGCAGGTGTATCATTTTGCATTACCATGAACACTGTGCAAATATTCCAATTTCTCCACATTCTAGATTTGTTCATGCAAAAGTTTTTATTTTGTTTTGCCTTGCTTTTGATAAAATCCATTCTGACAGGCATTAGTTAAAGTCTGAAGGTTATTTTTATTTTCCCTTCCCTCATGATTATTGACACTAAATGTTTCTCATATACCTGTTGGTCTTCTCTATGCCTTCTTTGGAGAATTGCCTACTCTAGTCCTCAGTTATATTTTTAAATCACATTATTCGTGATTTCTTCCTCCTTTCAAATTGAAAAAGTGCGTGTGTGTGTGTGTGTGTGTTAGAGATTATTCCGCTATTGGATATATGATTTGAAAACAATTTTCTCTGGCTCCATAGATTGCCTTTTCACTCTGTTTGCTTCCTTTCCTGTGCAGAAGTGTTTTGATTTTGATGTGTTATGTAACTTGTTTATTTTTGCTTTTTCCCTATGCTTTTTGTGTTATGTCATTGCATCATGCTAAAAATCAGTCATGATGTTTTATTCTCATATTTTCTTCCATGAATATCATGGTTTCAGGTCTCCTCTTTTATTTTTAATTCATTTTGAGTTGATTTTTGCATATGGTATGAGATAAACATTTCATCCCATTCTTTTATGTGTGGACATCAGGATTTTTCAATATTATTCTTTGTTCCTTTTGTATTCTTGACAACTTTGTAAAAGACCCATTGAGAGTACATGCATAGATTTATTTCTGGGTTCTCTATTCTGACTTATCAATGGAAATGTCTTAAATCATTTTGATAAACAAGAAAAAAGCTAGGAAGCATCACACTTTGAGATTTCAAAATGTATTACAATACTACACAAATAAAATTAGTGTTGTATTGGAATGAAGACATATTCATACATGTACAGAAAAATGAAATAGGATGAAAACCCAGAAATAAACTTATTGTAAGAATCCTGCATTGAATTTAATAATTAAAAAAAACTCGCCTTTTTGAAATTTGAAGTACTATGTATGCAGTATGGAGAATTACAGGTCAAAAGATAGCAAATATTGACAGCATGGTTTGAGGAAGGGTGTCTACTACATAAATATATATAATCAACATTGATAACATTTGCTGAATACTTTGGAAGTTTCAGGCCTTGAACTGTATATTTCATAAACGTTGAGTCATGTAATCCCTATATCACTCTGACCTAGGTATTGTTTAGCTAAGGAAATTAAAAGGAAGCCCATTTATGTTTAAATTGCTGGCATCAAACCCATAGTAGACACCAAACTCTTCAGTGTAACTATTGCCAAATATTAAAATTCTGGCTGTGATGAAGAACATTTTTTTTGATGCATCAACATTACTACATATTTTATATAACTTCACATTGTTATCAGAAAATGAAGTTTAATTATTCAACACTATCAGTCATGTTGTCAGCAACACCAATCCAGTCATGACGTTTTGTAAAATGAAGACATTATGTGACCCCATAAACAGCTGTAGGAGTACATGCATTTCTCAGTCTGACAGCTAGATGTCTCTTCTGACTAGGTCCTACTGATTCCCTATTATGCAAATAAACTGCTTGTGTTTAATCTGAGAAGTGTCATTGCTCTGTGGAAAATGGGTCAGTGGCTCTATATTATTATTCAGATTCTAGCTATAAGTGGCACATAAAGTAAGCTTTTTCTATTCAGATAAAATTTCACTAAACTTCCAGTAAAAGTGGAAGACCAACGTCTACATATAACATTTGAGCTATTTTAAAACAAAATCCAGCAAACTGGAGACAATTTGCTTAACTTAATTTCTTGACTGGAAAGCACTTCCTTTTTGGGATTTAAATTTTCCTCCTGGGGCATGTTGCTAGACTTTAGAGAAAGATGGATAATATGTAACTGATGTGATACCGCAAGTTTCAAATGCCTCCATAAACATGAAAGGGTTTCTCATCTTATCAACTTTTCAGTGTGTGAGGACATTAGTGGTGCTTATAGATAATGAATAAATAAATCCCCTACTTCATAACTTTAAACAGTTTCACTGTATTAAGCACACACAAGGACACACACCTGTTATGAATAACAAACATTTTTTTTTGATAATTGAATGAATGAGTAAATGAAATGGCTAAATCTACATCTTAGCAAAATGTCACAGGGACTCATTTTCCGCTAACTAATCCATGAATAAATTAACCATAATAGAAGTTATTCAAGTCAATAGAAAAGGTATTTTCTGCTAGGAGCTAGGTCATCCTCACTGAAGCTGCAAGAGTTATTTATGACCTTATCAACAGACAGTTGGGGTGCATAGTTTAGTTTAAATGACAAAACTTGTTGCTTTTTCTTATCCAGTAGCATTACATTTCAGAGGGATTTGTTTTTGTCCTCATAGACATCAAAGAAATTATTTCCCTGAATTAAGACTTCAAATCAAATTGCCAGTACCTAGAACCATAAGCTGTAACCATTTGTGTAACACTTGGAACACAAAGACTGTTAATGATTTGTAAACTCTACATTATTCTACAAACTAATTAAACTGCTATATATAAGATTCTTTCCCCTCCTGTTGGGAAGAGGAGAATTAGGTGCAGCATAGGAAAAATGACAAAATTCTAAAAGATAAATATCATTTGATTGACTAGACAATCATTCATCTTAATTATTTTGACACCTTCTGCATTCTGCTGTGTCTCAAGAGAAGAGAGAGCTCATCTCCTTTAAGAGCAGTTTATTCAGAGTGTTATGCTATTGTCATTATCTGAAAAATCTTAAAAGCCTACTTGAAATATCTAGGAAAATCATGAAAAAAATCTAGTCTTAATGAAATTCAGCTGTATAAAAAAAGTCATATGTTAGTAGCTAATGCATATTTCTCATAAATGCATATGAAGCACAAAATTGCATTCAACAACAGTTTTCTTTTTTTCATTTAGTAAATATAGATTTCCAAAGTACAGTTTATGGATTACAATGGCTTTTCCCCCCATAACTTCCTTCCCACTCACAGCCCCCCCATCTCCCGCTCCCTCTCCCATTCCATTCACATCAAGATTCATTTTCGATTATCTTTATATACAGAAGATCGATTTAGTATATATTAAGTAAAGATTTCATCAGTTTGCACCCACACAGAAACACAAAGTGTAAAATACTGTTTCAGCACTAGTTATAGCATTACTTCACATTGGACAACACATTAAGGACAGAGCCCACATGAGAAGTAAGTACACTGTGACTCCTGTTGTTGACTTAACAATTTGACACTCCTGTTCATGGCATCAGTAATCTCCCTAGGCTCTAGTCATGACTTGCCAGGGCTATGGAAGCCTTTAGAGTTCGCTGACTTTGATCTTATTCCAGCAGGGTCGTAGTCAAAGTGGAAGTTCTCTCCTCCCTTCAGAGAAAGGTACCTCCTTCTTTGATGGCCCTGTTCTTTCCACTGGGATCTCACTCACAGAGATCTTTCATTTAAGTCTTCTTCTTCTTCTTCTTCTTTTTTTTTTTTTTTCCAGAGTGTCTTGGCTTTCCATGCCTACAATACTCTCATGGGCTCTTCAGCCAGATCCGAATGCCTTAAGGGCTGATTCTGAGGCCAGAGTGCTATTTAGGACATCTGCCATTCTATGAGTCTGCTGTGTATCCCGCTTCCCATGATGGATCGTTCTCTCCCTTTTTGATTCTATCAGTTGGTATTAGCAGACACTAGTCTTGTTTGTGTGATCCCTTTGATTCGTAGACCTATCAGTGTGATCAATTGTGAACTGAAATGGATCACTTGGACTAGTGAGATGGCATTGGTACATGCCACCTTGATGGGATTGTATTGGAATCCCCTGGCACGTTTCTAACTCTGCCATTTGGGGCAAGTCCGATTGAGCATGTCCCAAATTGTACATCTCCTCCCTCTCTTTTTCCCACTCTTATATTTAACAGGGATCACTTTTCAGTTAAAATTTAAACACCTAAGAATAATTGTGTGTTAATTACAGAGTTCAACCACTAGTACTAGAACAAAAAAAAATACTAAATTAGATAAAGTATTACATTGTACATCAGCAGTAAGGACAAGAGTTTTCTTAAATACATGTGAAATGCATCTTGCAAATACTCAAATTTAAAACAGGGATATTTTCAAACAACTTTACATCCATATGGGGTAATTGAATGTATGTTGTAGTTAAGACATGACATATCATTGTTTCTAGCACAGGAAATCATTAACTGGAACGTGATATTATTATTCTCCAGACTGAGATTGCATATGCAGTACAATAGTATATGATTTGGCTGAGTTACAATCACAGTTGGTGTGATCCTTTATTCTAGGATATCTGTCAATGGGAATATAAAGTGAAACATGATTAATAGAGGGCAATTGTGAATATGCCAAGTATTAATTTTCATTAGTTACTGGGATAGGATAAGTTTGCAAATCACCCAAAGATGTATAAAAAGGCTTAAGAAAAGTGTGCTTTGGAAATTAAAACAGTTATTTGAGGCCATGGGGGTTAAAATGAGTAATGAAAACATGTTACATATTTTATTTGAGTTAGACAAAGATATCCAGTTCAAAACTAGGCCAAAGTTCAGCTATATATTAGCATTATGCACACACACACACACTCACACACACAGAGAGTTATGTAAATTGAGGAAAGCATAAAAAGGCAAGTATGTTAGGATGCCAAGGAAAAAATTGCGAAGAGGAGTGACTTTGAAGTACTCCTGATTTGTGTACAGGAAATCTAGGGCCTTTTACTTCCTCTTCTTCCTGCTTAACCCTATCCTGTGTAATGTTCCTATCCCGGGTTCTAATTGCCTAGTAGCTTGATACTTTATCATTATCTGTTTGGGATACTTTCCTTTCTCTTGATTCAGTATTCTCTCAAAAGGATTAATCATTGCAAATAGCCTTTCTTTTAGTGTATGCTGTTTCAGAAGCCTGTAATATCTGTTGGTCATCCTGTTAACAACCACCATAGTCTCAATTTTTTAATCTTAGAACTTGTCTTCCTTGCTTTTGAATTTTTCACTACTGTTGCTACTCGTTACCTAGACAACAATATTACTGTTTACTACAATTACACACTGTGATCAAGTTACATGCGTATGTTTCCTGTTCTCTCTTAGTAAACTTGATTTCATTTCTTCCTTCACACCACATTTGAATATCATGGTTTCTGTTTGTTTTTGTTTTGTTTTTCTCACCCAGTCCCAATATTCCCTATGCTTCACATATCAGCTTTAATGTCAGACGTTTGTCCTAACCGGCAGTGTGCATGCATTCCATATTAGAATATCTGGATTTGAATCCAGTTCTGCTTCTGATTTCAGATTTCAGTTTCCTGCCAGTGGAAGACAGCAGAGATGGCTGAAATGATTGGATCCCTTCCATCCACGTGGGAGAGCAAGACAGTTCTTGGCTCCTGGTGTGGGCCTGAACACACTGCCAACAATCCTATATCTAGATAGATAAGAAATGAGACTGTTTTTTTACTTTTACTCTATTCTTTGTATTCCTCTCATTAACTAACATAAGAACTGATTATTAGGCACTTAAAGCACATTTTTCCATAGAGTTAAGTTTCCTTTTATGCTTCTTCTTGTTATGTTCTTATTGGTGATGTATTCAAAAAGTACACAGAAAACCTGGGCACTTGTCAGAAAGATGCACTTACTAGCTGGATACTTGTGCCAAAACCAAGCAGGTATTGGGCCACCTTGATAAAAGGTGTAAGAACACTAACCTTCCATTTGCTAGTGTTGGTGAATTTGAAGCACTTTTATTTTATATAATCAGTAGGTGTCATTTTCCATTGAAGTTAATGCAAGTGAAAATGGACTTTGTAATTGTGAGATTTCTTGAATCTGAAATTGTTAATTATTAGGTAATGTCATAGAATAACATTTTATAAACATTTTGGTAAAATCTTTGAAAGGAAGTAAATTCTTATTTTTCACTATTTGGTTATAGAACTCTTGTATGATTAGACTTACATTTTGAATGGGTTAATGGTACTTTCGACAGATAGAGGTAATATGGGCAGAATTTCTACCAAATGTTGCTGATAACATTGTCATTTCAGTGACTAACAACATTGCATATTGCTTTCTGTTCTGTTACTTGGAATATAGGTAAACTGGATTTGAGCATGAAATGGATTATATGAGCACTCAATATTCATGGGCCTGGCATTGCAAAATTAATATAATACCCCTGTGGGTATACTTTGTAAGGAAAATAAAGATATTAATTGGTCTGTTAATAACACTTGGAAATTGGTATAATTCTGTGTTGGGGAATAGCATCAATACATCATTAATATTAATAGAATTTGAGACCCAGAACCAATGCATGCAATGTTTAATCTCATTCTGTGCTTAAGCATGCACAAATGACTGCTTAGGCATTCTAATTGTGACAATGACTATACTTAGGATTGCTAGCACATTTATATATAATACATATATGTATATGTATATGTATATGTATATATATAATATGATGAAAAGCCTATATTTCTAAACAAGGGCCAAGACAAATCAATTTTGTGTTGAATTTATCATGCTATAGAAGGGAAATGATACATTTTTAGGTTTAAGATACCAAAAAGAAGTTATTTGTTGCCTTCTGCCAAATATTGTCATTCAATTCTAAAGGAGCTTTTCTCTAAAATTAAGAAAACAGGAAATATTTAAAAATGTTTGAAAGTCATGACCTTTGTTGTATAGTTATAGCTCCAAATTAATTTGAGGAAAGGAATATTTAAATGAAAAATGGTTAAATATTATTATTTTCTTGAGAGTTTTTTCTCCTTTACCTGTTTACAAACTATCCATATTCAGTTAAACACTATAGATATTTACATATTGCCAGGTTTTGCCTTTTGTAAAGTTTCTCAGTTACACTTCTGTGCCTTTAGTTACACAATTGTAAAAGAATTGTCAATAAAGATGCATGTCCTTAATGGCAAAAAGATAATTGCTTCAGTAAGAACCTGGGGAAGAGATGCAGCCCTCACAGTCCACTAAATCAAGAGGCCCTTTCTCAGGCTAAACACTTTGCAATAAGCTCTAAACCCACTCTTGCTTTCAATCACCAACAGGAGCCTGTCCACTATGTATAGTACTTAAGCCTCTGCTCTCTGACTCTGACATTCATGTGTCTAGGTTTTACAAACCCAGTTATTAATTATTAATCATTTTTATTGCTCCTCTTTGGTTTCTTTCCAAATTCTCTTTATCATGACTCAGTTAGAGATGTCAAATGAAACCCAGTATGTTAATAAATGTTTGACCACTACTGGAATTAAGAGGAAAATGTGCTTTGTAATTAGTGTAGGCATTACTTACCTGAAGTCTCCCTTGTTAAGTATTAGAATGGTAAATTTTTTAGAATTCATGATATTTGACCCTAAATGCAGAAATCAACATGTTTTAGAAGAATTGCAATGGCAAAAGATTAAAATTATAAAGAAAGCATAACAAAACAGAGTAAAATCATTAGAAAGTAAAAAAAGAGAGGCTGGCTCTGTGGCACAGTAGGTTAATCTTCCGCCTTGTGGCACCGGCACCCCATATGGGCACCGGTTCTAGTCCCGGTTGCTCCTCTTCCAATCCAGCTCTCTGCTATGTCCTGGGAAAGCAGTGGAAGATGGCCCAAGTCCTTGGGCCCTGCACACACGTGGGAGACCTGGAAGGAGCTCCTGGCTCCTGGCTTAGGATCAGTGCAGCTCCAGCCATTGCGGCCATCTGAGGAGTGAATCAGCAGATGGAAGACCTCTCTCTCTGTCTCTATCTCTCACTGTCTGTAACTCTACCTCTCAAATAAATAAATAAAATCTTTAAAAAAAGAAAGTAAAAAAAGTAAGAAAATTCCAAACCATGTGCTTTAATGGAAAATATCTGCTTTACTGTTATTGATTAACCGCCTGTTTCTGTACTGATAGGTTGAATACAATGTATATTTTAAGTATTTTTTAGTTTCAGAATGTTTGGCCATTTTTTAGTTATTAGAAGGGACTCAAGGGGCTGGTGCTGTGGTGTACTGGGTAAGCTCACCGCTTGCAATGCTGGCATCCTATATGGGCGCCGGTTCGAGTCCTGGCTAATCTACTTCTGATCCAGCTCTCTGCCATGGCCTAGGAAAGCAGTAGAAGATGGCCCAAGTCCTTGGGCCCCTGCACCTGCATGGGTGACCCAGAGGAAGCTCCTGGCCCTGGCTTCGGATTGGCACAGCTCCTGGCTCTGAAGCCAACTGGAGAGCGAACCAGCTCATGGAAGACTGCTCTCTCTTTATCTCTCTGCCTCTCCTTCTCTCTCTGTGTAACTCTGACTTTCAAATAAATAAATAAATCTTTTTTTTTTTTTTTTAAGAAAAAGGGACTCAAAGTCAATTTGCTTACAATTACTTCAGATAAACTGTGTGATAAAATTTTGAACTGTGTAAGGGGTAAAATCCTCATTTCTGAAACCTTGCCCAAGAGCCATTTGACTACCAAAGTAGATTTATTATTTTACCCATTCAAGACAATTAAATGGTCCTTTTGTACATGTCTTTTATTTGAAATAAGGTTAGCAATTTTGTCTATTTTATTCACTGCTGCAGCTCCTGGTACCTTGTACATTGTGGCAGCTCAGTAAATATTTGCTGAACTAAGAAATCAGTGAAATTTATGCTCCCTAGGTTTCCAGTGTTGGTGAGAAGTCATGATATATCTTCATCTGTTCCAAGTTTAAAAATCATGACTTGTCTTTGACCTTCCTTTCTTTGGTCCAGAAGTGCTAATTTTCCCACCTGACCCCTCCTTTCATTTCCTGCATGACTTGACTTATGGATGCTGTTTTAACTGCTCATTTGATTTATCGACATTTGATTAAACCACCATTTTTGCCACTTCAGAAAATTCTTTAAAATGCTGTCAGATAAATCAGAATACTCTTGGTATACTGCAAGTATGATTGTGACACATCCCAACTTTAACACTTTCATCATCTGTGCAATTAAAACATCACTACGTTAGTCTGTGGCCGCCAGCCTATATCAACAACTAATTTCCCAGATCTTGTTTTCTCTGATCCATTTTCACTATCCTAATTTCATAACCATACTAAGGGCTCTGCAGAAGCTGAAATATCATTGTGCTTTTGTATGTATATTTTTCCATTGAAAATTCCAATACTTTCCTTTTTTCTCTAATCAAAGGTATTAATTTCAACTACTGTCCTTTTCTTTTTCTCATCAGCAATTACCTCTGTTACCATAAATTTCCCCTTAAACATTTTTCTTTGTTTGGTTTCCAAGAAACTACGTGCTCTGGCATATTCTCATACTCTAATGATAGCTCTTATGAGTGTCATTTGGTGGTTCCATCTATTCTAAAAATTCATCTCTGAACTGTCAGGTCTTAGGGCTCTGATTTAAACTCTGGTTTCATTGAATTCTATATTCCTTTGTGACAGATATAATCCAAAATATGTCTTCAGCTTCCCTTTCTCTTCTTTTGTTGAAAGCTTCCTAAATCATATTTGCTACTCAGACATCCATCCTTGAGCTCTAGGGGTGTATTTAGCTTGATATATCCTGCTAGGTAGCTCTCAGGCACCTTAAACAAAACACCTTTAAACATATACTCATTCACCATGTTTTTCCTCTGTCTTTCAACCTTTTAGAAATGCAGCAACATATTTCAGTTGCCCAATCAAAAAACCCCTGACAGTTCTCAATTACCCTGCTTTGCTACTGATGGAATTTATGGCCAACTCAATGAAAGCATCAATGTCTTATTCTGTCACCTTCAATTTCAATACTGTTCTCTACAGCCATTTTCATTTTATCATGGACTAACATCTGTTATTAATCTCCTTATTTTTGTTCTAATAATGTTTCTTTTGTATCTTTCCAATTTTTAAATTAATAGATTAATTAATTAATATAAAGTAACAGATTCCATGTATGTCATATATACATTTTTAAAAAACATTTATTTATTTATTTATTTGAAAGGCAGAGTTATAGAGAGGCAGAGGCAGAGAGGGAGAGAGAGATCTTCCATCCACTGGTTCACTCCCTAAATGTGCAAAATGCATGGATCTGGGTCGATTCAAAGCCAGGAGCCAGAAGCTTTCTCCATGTCTCCCACATGGGATCAGGTGTCCAAGGACTTGGGCCACCTTCCATTGCTTTTCCAGGCCACTGCTTTTCCAGGATTGAAGTGGAGCAGCTGGGACTGCTGACATCCTGCTGGCTGCTGTGCATTTGTGCAGTCTTCATTCCTCCAGAGTGTCTCTTCTTTCTGTCGACTTTCAACTGGAAACTTCTCTCCAGGTCACCCCAGGGAATGTGATCTCTCCTCTACTCTGTTATCTTCCTGTGGTCAAAAAGAGCTCGTGGTTTCTCTATTCAGGCATCTTGGATCCTCCTATGTTTCAACATCCTAACATTGCATTATACATTTTCAAGTATTATCTATTATTATTCAGATGACTAAGCAAGATTGATATTATCACTGGCCCAATTTTATATATGGTGAATCTAATATTCAAGGAGGTTAAATATTTTCCATTTATAGCAAATGAATATTAAATATTGAGTTAAGACATGAATATTTTTCTATGGAGCTCTTGTTTAATTTCTCAGCAGTGCTTTTACAAATAGGAATTTTCTCGTGTATATTTATCAACTTAAATTATCTTTTTCTGATAGTGAACAATTTTTATGTTAGCTAATTTCACTACATCTGACTGAATTTAACTTTTAATTTTTACCAATCTGTAGCTGCAAATAACTTCACTTATTTAACACTTTATTATCCCTTTTTTTTCTTCCCTTCCTTCTCCCTTTACTGTTTCCCTTGCATTCTGCTTCTCTTTTCTTCTGTTTTTTAAAATATTTGTTTAATACTTAGCTCTAGGTACTTCACTATGCACTGGAAGTAAACACGTATGTAAAAAAATACATTTCAAGATGTCTTCCCCTTCTACTGCCACCCTTAAGGTCTACACTGACGATTAACTCTGATAAGACTGTTGTGGGTATTTTGGTTGGGATCACAATCAATCTGTAAATTGCTTTGGGTTGTATGAACATTTTAATGATACTAATTTTTCCAATCCACGAAGATGGAAACATTTTCCATTCTTGGGATCTTCTTCTATATATGTCTTTAATGTTTGTAATTTTCATTATAGAGATTTTTCACATACTTGTTAAATTTATTCCAAGGTATTTAAATATTTTTGTAGCTGCTGTGAATGGTACCGATCTTACAATGGTTTTCCCAGACATGCCTACTGAATTTTGTAGTTGATTTTCTATTATGCAAATTTGCTAAACTCTTTTATGAGTTCCAATAGACTCTTAGGGGAGTCTTTTGGTTGCTTTCTATATAGAATCATGTCATCTGCAAACAGGAGTAATTTGACATCCCCCTTTCCAATTTGTATCCCTTTGATTTCCTTATCTTGTCTAATGGCTATGGCTGAAACTTTCATATCTATATTGAATACTAATATTGAATATGGGCAAACTTGTCTGGTTTTAGGTCTTTGTGGAATGCTTCTGACTTTTCGTTATTCAATATGGTGCTAGCTATGATGCTAGTAATAGGTTTGCCCTATATTGCCATAGGTATGTTGCAGAATGTTCCTTCTATACCCAATTTGCTAAATGTTTTTATCATGAAAGGATGTTGCATTTTGTCAAATGCTTTCTCTGCATCTATTGAGATAATCATATGGTTTTTATCCTTCAGTTTGTTAATGTGATGCATTATATGTGTTAATTTGTTTATATTGCAACATCTCTCATCCCAGGGATAAATCCCATTTGATCCAGGTGAATGATTTTTCTGATGTGTTGTTGGATTTTATTAGCTAGTATTTTGTTGATGATTTCTGCATCTATATTCATTAGGGATATTGGCATATCATTTTCTTTCTTTGTTGTATCTTTTTTCTGGTTTAGAAATTAAGGTGATGCTGTAAGGAATTTGGGAAGATTCCCTCATCTTCAATTATTTTGAATGGTTTGAGAAGAATTCGAAGTAGTTGTTTTTTAACATTTGGTAGAATTCAGCAACGAAGCCATCTGGTCCTGGGTTTTCTTTGTTCAGAGGGTTTTTATTACAGATTCAATATCCGCCTTATTTATTGGTCTGTTTAGGTTTGCTATGTTTCATGACTCAACTTTGGTAGATTGTATGTGTCTAGAAATCCATACATTTCTTCTAGATGTTTCCAATGTGCTTGCATATAGCTGTTTGTAGTAATTACTGATGATTTCTTCCTTTTCTGTGGTATCACTGTAAAATTTCCATTTTCCTCTCTGATTTTATTAATTTGGGTGATCTCATTATCATTTTTGTGGGTTAGTTGGGACAATGGTGTCGTTAATACCCAGATACATTCCATTGGGGTCAGAAAAATTATATGGTATAACTTCCATTTATTTTTTAATTTGTTGTGATTGCTCTATGGACTAGCATATGGTCCATTCTGCAGAAAGTTCCATGCACTGGTGAAATGTTCTGTGGATGTACATTAGATCCATTTGGTACATAGTGTATAATAGTTCTAAAGTTTTTTGTTGATTTGTTGATTTTTTGTGTAAATTATCCATTATATGATGAAAGTGGGTTGTTGAAATCCCCCAATATTATTGCATTTGAGCCTATGTCTCCCTCTAGATCAACAAATATTTGTTTTAAATAGCTGTATGCCTTGGTTTAGGTTGCATATACATTTACTATAGTCACATCTTCCTGTTGAATTGATCTGTTAATCATTACATACTGCTAAGTCTGTTTTGTCTGATATTAAGATGGCTACTCCTGCTAGCTTTGCTTTCTATTAACATGGAATATATTATTTCATCTTTTCACTTTTCATCTGAGTATATGCATGTTGGTGAACTGTATTTCTTCCAGGCAACATATTGATGGGTTTTTGTTTTTTAATCCATTCAGTCTGTATCTTTTAGTTGGAGAATTTAGGCTACTTTCATTCAAGATTATTATTGATAAGTAATAACATTCCTATTATTTGTTTTGGATTTCCTTTGTACTTTTACCGAGATTGTTTGTCCTGATGTTCTTTCATAAAGAAGACTATTGTACTGTGTTTCTGTGTGTAACACATCCTTAATATTATTTATAAGAATGGACAATGGAGGAAAATTTAATTTCTTTTTGTTTTGGCCTTTCTTTCATCTTCATTTATAAATGAGAGCTTTGCTGGATACTGTATTCTGGGTTGGCAGGTTTTTTCTATTTCTTTTTTTTTTTTTTTGTACTGCACTGTCATTCCATTTTATACTAGACTGTAGGGATTATAATAAGAAATCAACTTTTAATTGAATTGATGATCCTCTGAAGGTAATCTTGATTTCCCTAGAATAATTTTTTTTAATTTTATTGTTGAAAATTTGACTATATGTGTCATGGTGAAGACCTTTTCTGGTAATTTCTATTAGGAGTTCAATGTGCTTGCTGAACTTAGATGTCACTGTCTTTCTTCAAAAGACAGAGTTTTTCTGCTGTTATTTTCCTGAATAGGCCTTCTAATCCATTCTTTCTTTCCACTCCTTCAGGAATTCCTTCAACACTACATTTAGTTGTTGATAGTATCCCATAAATCTCAAAGACTATTTTCAATTTTCATTTTTTGTTGGAATATTTCCAAGCATTTATCTACTCTCTTGGATATTCTTTCTTCTGCCTCATCAAGTCTGTTGTTAAGGTTTTCCTCTCTATTTTTTATTTGACATATTCCATTCCTTACTTATAATATTTCAGCTTGATTTTTTAAATATCGTTATCTTCTGACAAAATTCTTCATCCATATCATGTATCAGTTTCTTTATATGATATATTTGCTTTTCTAGGTTTCTGAGTAATCTTATGATCATTCTTTTGTATCCTTTTAAGGAATTTCTTCAATCTCTTCATCTTCACAATCTTATTCTGAAATGTAATTATTTTCCTTTTGGGGAGTCATATTGACTTTCTTGTTCATGTTGCTTATATTTGTGTGTTTATTTTTTGAAAGTTGTGGAAACACTTGTTGGTTTTGCCCTCTGATTATTTTTATCTTTGAAATAAGCCTCTGTGGCTTAGCTGAGTGTCTGCAACTTGAATGGATATCCAGAAGTGCTGAGTGGAGCCAGGGAGATTTGGTGAGTGTATGAGGTGGGGCAAGAATCCAGGATGACACCCAAGGTGGGTATTGTAGATATCCTCTATTGTCAGCAGACTGGAAAATATAATTATGTTGCCTGGTATGATCACAGCCATTACCTCATTTCAGCCAAGGATATAAATGCCAAGTGTTATCCCACAGTGTTTACACATCTCACTCATGCAGGCATGTGAGCCCCACAAAGAATCTGTGGTTCTTAGTATGAGCATGGAGCCCTCTGCAATTACCCACCCCAGTCACTCAGGAAATTTTGAGCCTGTGTAGCCAGACACAACAACCACCCAGAGACTCAGCTACACTCCACATTCTATCATAGTCACAGAATCCCCATGGTCATAATGCACAAGGCTCCCACAATCACAGTGAGCAGGGAATCCACTATCAGCACCAAGCCTGTCCTATCCATGGAGACAGCAGAGGCGTTCCCAGAGCCAGCTGCCTGCATTGATCTGCATTGTCAGTTTGAGTCTGGGTGCTTGTGATAGAATAGAGGGGGAGGAGCATCTCCCATTCAAAAGTGGGTGCCTCGCCCTATGTCAATCCTCTAGGCCAGACTCAAGTCAGTGGGGACTGCAGATTTATCCTACCAGCAAGATCCCGTAGTCTCATGCAAGTGTGAGACATGATAGCCTCTACTCATGTTACTAAGATGGCACTTCCTTCCTGCTAGTCTCTGGGTACCCTTGTGGGGGAATGGAGAGAAAGAAATATGCTCTCCCTTCATAGAGTTAGGTGGGATACCTACCCCCTGCCAGTTATCCATCTGGATTCAAAGTCAGTGTGGTTCACAAAGTTCTCCCTCAGGCAATATCACCAGTGACATACCCTGCCACAGTCCCCTCTCACCATTCTCCAAGAAGATGGCATCTCCTCCAGCCATTGGCTTTGGGAGTCGCCAGTGTATTCCCCACCTGCTGCTGCCTGTTTATCCATGCAACTGCATGTGGTCTTTCTTCTTCCTGTTGATTTTCCACTGCAAATTTCTCTCCAATTCTTCTTTGGGGATGTACCTCCTCCACTTTCTTTTGCTATTTTCCCATGGTCAAAATAAGCATGTCTTTTCTCTATCTAGCCATCTTGGACCTTTCATATAATTTTTTTATTTTTCAGCTTCTGAAGATTCTGGGAATCTTCCTCACAGCTTCTCACATAAGGAAAGTTCACAGAGTGGTAAAGAATGAGCCACATGGTGCTACTATCAGAAGCAAAGCAGGGAGTAGAAAACAGCAGTGCCAGGACAGAAGATCCATGAACAGTGTTGCCCAGGCAAGCCATTTTAAAAGCCTATGCACATCTATCAGCTGTCTCCCAGAATATACTGTAATCTACCAGAGGTCAGGGATCATCTCTTTGGCTTACAATATTGTAATGTCATTCAGCATCAGTCCTGGCCAATAAATATGCATCGACTAATTGAATGAATATAGTCCTCCAGTTTCCAGATGTGGAGGTAAATTTGATATGATTTGGCGCTTCTTATATTCCTGTACTGAATATAGTTCAGGTATGCAAAAAAAAATTTGCTTTAGTCCCTTTCTCTTGTTCATATCTTGATAAGCCAGCAAAGACACTCAGGTCCTGGTGCCAGTTCAGAGGGTGCTGATTTGCTTTATATTATACACTATGAGCATTACTCACAGGAGAACAACATGCCTGGCAATTCTTGGAATATCAAATACTGGAGAGAGAGACTGAGTGCCTTCCAGACTCATTCACACATTCATTGTAGTTCAGGCTATTACCAAAATTTAGTTGGGTGGGGAGAAGCACAACCTAAAGAAAAAATTATGTATTGAGACAATTTCCATAGTTAAATCTGGGAAAGTCCAATAATAACAACAAAAATGTTATCCTTAATAATTCACTTAAAGCTGAATGATTTCTTTTTTAGTTTAGCAGAACCAATGGTCATTATTATTATTATCATTTATATTTTGGCAATAATCCAAAACCCATCTGCCACTGATTACTTATTTCACCTAATACTCACTAAGATAATTCATTTATTTCATGCCCCTTGTATTCTTAAAAAAATGGCCACATACCAATTGCACTATGAAATTATAAATCTTTAAGATGATTTAAGTTAGAGTTATAATGTGTTAGAAATATCTTTCTATCTTGAGTCCAAAATATCATTTTGTGGTTTTGTCCAAATGATTTACACTTTCTGGACTTCAGTTAGTTCATTTATAAAACTTGGATTTTTGTTGTGCTTGCTTCTCATAGATTACTTTGCAGATTAACAAGAAAAATTCTAAATATTTTGAAGGAATATTGCAATTATTAAAAGTTGTCTTCCAAACCATCATTGGCATTGGATCAACTTTAAGTTCATGTTCAATTGCTTTGCTTTTATTATTATTTACATTTTGCAACACAAATATGACCTCTTGCTGTCTCTTCAGTCTATACTGAATTGAGAAAATGTGCCAGTTCCCACTTCCATGCTCTCCACTAGGTAGAAAGACACATAGCTAGTAATAAAAACCTGAGAGTAAAACAGATTAGGGGTCACATTTCCTGTTTCATATTCTACTGAAATTTTGGAGAAACATTTTTCCCATTTATCAATTTCAAATTAAGTAAAACTTAATTCTTTTTAATGTTACAGTTCTGGAGGTCAGAAATCCAAGTTGGGTCAGCATGGAAGCATTCTTACTGGAGGCTCTGAGATGAGAACTCACATTTCTTGACTTTTCCAGTTTGTAATCGTCATTCATATTCCTTAGCTTTTGATGCTTTTAGGCACTAGCATAGCCTTCAGTATAGCACCTTCAATTTCTCTGCCTCTCCTTACCCCTCCTGTTTTTATGAGTTCTTCTCCTTCTCTGACTCTATCTATGGTATTCCAACCAGTCTGTTAAAAGCACCTTTGGGTCAACTCATAATAACCTCTCCGTTTCAGGATTCTTACTGTATTCACGTCTACAAGTCCACATGGCCATACAGGGTATTATGTTCTCAGGGACCAGAAATTAGGAGATATTAAGAATAGAGATCCTGGCTGGCGCTGTGGCTCACTTGGCTAATCTTCCACCTGTGGCGCCGGCACCCCGGGTTCTAGTTGGGGCGCCGGGTACTAGTCCCGGTTGCTCCTCTTCCAGTCCAGCTCTCTGCTGTGGCCCGGGAGGGCAGTGGAGGATGGCCCAAGTGCTTGGGTCCCTGCACCCACATGGGAGACCAGGAGGAAGTACTCGGCTCCTGGCTTCAGATTGGTGTAGCACCGGCCATAGTGGCCATTAGGGGAGTGAACCAACGGAAGGAAGATCTTTCTCTCTGTCTCTCTCTCACTGTCTGTAATTACCTCTCTGTCTCTTTCTCACTGCCTAACTCTGCCTGCCCCCCCCCCAAAAAAAAGAATAGAGTTCCTTAGATGACCATAACTCATCCTTCAACACTCCCTTTATTATTGTTTTTTTTTTTATTCCCTAAATAACCAAACTTGAGGGCGATGTATTCAATAACACAACATCAACTCAAGGTGAAATTATTCTTGCTTCTTGTCTTGTTGACACATCAGTAAAATTACTTCTCCTACCATCATCTCACGACCTACTTACTGTTCTTTGCCAGCTAGAGTGCATAAAGAACTACAAGATTATACTATGTACTTCTGGATTCTCATGATGTAGGTTTAGAAAACCTGTGCAACTGCTAACCATGAAAGTCACTGTGGAAGTTAGGCATTACTGTCACCATCATTGCCTTTGCTATCTTGCTGTGTACACACCATGCAGAAGATAACCTTTAGCACTGCCACAAGTCTATGTGGTTAAAGGACACTTATCAGTGAGGTCTGGAATTTTACTGATAACTTTTGATAAATAGGTATTATTACTTACTCTAGGTCAAAGAATATTGGTGACAGACTTCCAGATAACCTAAATGTCAATTAGAAAAAAAGAGTAGGAGAAATTACTTATGTAGATGCATATCAATAAGAAATTTAAAAGTTGATTATCTTCATTAATTATCTTAATTCAGGAACATGTAGTATATATAATTTTCTTACTTAAATGTGTATGCTTTACATTGAAATGACAGTAGAGTCTATGGCCATACCACCCTGAATGCACCTGATCTCATCTGAAATGACAGTAGAGATTTCCACTTTCTATACTAAAATCCAAAACAAAATCTTATGTGAATCTTATTGAATGTTATTGATTTTCTCATCCTGAATATTATTGTTTTTCAAATTTCTTCTTATGTTGGTTGATATTTCTCCATTTTGGTTGTCTTATACTCTTATGTACACAGTGGCTGGGATAGAAAAGTTGATTCTATGTAATTATCCTCTTATCTGTAGCAGAGAATTTTCATCTATATTAATTCTTAATTTCAGATTTTTTTTTGACAGGCAGAGTTAGACAGTGAGAAATAGAGACAGAGAGAAAGGTCTTCCTTCCGTTGGTTCACCCCCCAAATGGCAGCCATGGACAGAGCTATGCCGATCCAAAGCTGGGAGCCAGGTACTTCCTCCTGGTCTCCCATGCGGGTGCAGGGCACAAGCACTTGGGTCATCCTCCACTGCCTTCCCGGTCCACAGCAGAAAGCTGGACTGGAAGAGGAGCAACCAGGACAGAATCCGGTGCCCTGGCTGGGGCTAGAACCAGAGGTGCCGGTGCCACAGGTGGAGGATTAGCCAAGTGAGCCGCGGCTCCAGCCAATTTCAGATTTTTAAATAACAAATTTATCAATAACTTATTGCAGACTATGTATTTTCCTTATGTTTTGTAAGATGTATTATTTAAAAATATTCTTTTGGGGCTGGCACAGTGGCATAGCAGATAAAGCTACTGCCTGAAGTGCCGGCATATGGCTGGCAGTTCAAGTCCTGGCTACTCTGCTTCTCATCCAGCACTCTGCTGTGGCCTCGGAAAAGCAGTGGAAGATCACCCCGGAGGAAGCTCTGGCTCCTGGCTTCAACCTGGTCCAGCTCTGCCTGTTGCATCCATTTGGAGAGTGAACCAGTGGATGGAAGACCTCTTTCTCTCTGCCTCTCTGTAACTCTACCTTTCAATTAATATTTAAAAAATATTTTTAAATTATTAAAAAAAACCTCTTTCACTTCTGTTTCTATAAATTCCTTTTCTCCAGCATTCAGTGAAAGTGTTAGATGAAAATTCCATATCCAGTATAGAATTCATATCTATACTCTCAGTGGTGTCCGAAAATAATAATGGGCATTTTTCATGTGAGGGAGAAAATATTAACAAATATTTACATATGTTTAAAACTTTTATGGAAAAATCCTGTAAGGGAAATCTGTTGTGTTGTTTTATGACTGTAAAACAGAGACAGTTGATCTATTTTGACAAACATGAAAGGCTTCCCTGAAGAAAGACTTGTGACTTGATCTAATGGATAAGTAAGAATTGACTAAAAACTTGGGGCTAGATGAGAAGGAATTTAAGGCAGACAAAAGTACACATGTAAAGCCACGAAGTCTGAAATGTGGAAGGTTATCTCTCAGTCAGTCCTTGATTTCCCAAACATCATAGTGACAAATGGTTGTGTGTCATGGTCTCTGTGTGCTAATTTTTCATGGGATAAAAGCATACTCACACACTGCAGTAGTAATAAACATTGAGTTCTAGATATAAGTCCTGTGAACATGATACATAGATATGTAAAAGATTGTATATGTGAAACAATTTATTACTTCCATCAAAAACAAAAATGTCTGGGGTCATGATCCCCATGTTTTGATGTTTTGCAATAGTAGAAAATCTAGTTCCTTGGCTTACAATGAGAATGTGATATATATTGAATTCCTGCTAACCAAGGAATACATTGATCTACAGAACAAATCCAAAAGTACACCCACAATTGTTTGAGTAGACAGTAGTTTTTCCAAAAACTACTAGTACCACAAAATTACATATTCTCATCTTTTTAGAAATTTAGGACTAGACAGCTATAATTATTTATCTTTAAATATTTACTTACTTATTTAATAGGCAGAGTGACAGAAAGTGAGGAAGAGGCAGAGACAGAAAACTTCCACCTCCAAATTATCTCCCAAAATGCTTGCAACAACCAGGGATAGTGCAAGCTAACGCCAGGAGCTCTGAACTCCATCTTGGGTTGTCATCTGCTGCCTCCCAACCATATTAGCAGGATGCCGAATTAGAAGCATGGAGTACCTAGCACTTGATCCAGGATCTCTGATAATGAATTGTAGGGGACGCAGCAGTATCTTATCCAGTTGTGACTCAATGTTTACCCCTATAACTGTTTTTACTTGAAGCTCTTTAATTGTTTTCCCTGGACTTCATGTCATTGAGATGAACAAATTTTCATAACCATGTGTAATATCAGCCTTCTTTTCTAAAACAAAGCAGAGTTCTTAAATACAAATCAAATGAGTGTATGAATGTCACAATAATAAATTTCTGGACATACATGATATGTAAGGGACTAATTACAAAACAAAACAGGAGGATTCACAGGTAAAACTGAGGCAGCATAGTTGACAATCACCATAATCTGGGGAAAAGCCAGCTGCTATTTCTTGAATTTTACACACTAAATGAACTCAGTGTTTTGCCATTTAACTGAACTCAAAATAAGAATACATAATCTGATGCCAGATCATGAATTTTGTGACAAGAAACACATGATAGTACATAAATTACAATTCAAATTATAAGCTAGCCAATCACATGTAGTCATTTTCCTTACATGGTGAGTCATCTAATTTACAACTTAGAAAAGGAATAACAATTCATTTTCCAATTTTATTTGTGATGCTTAACAATGTTATAGAGCATGTAAGTGTTTTCTCTCAGTGCTAAATTTAAAATCAATATAAATCAAATGTGTTTGAATTACAAAGCTTTTACAATAGGAAAAATAACACAGCTTGTATCTCCAGTATTCATACTTTGACAAATATTTCTTTATATAAACAAATAGAAATGTGAAAGGTGAATTATTTTCAATTTTAATGTATTAACTTGTATATAAATATATAACATATAATTTATGCTTCCAAATGGAATAAAATGCAAATAAATATTCTAAAGGGGCCTTTGCTTTAAGTAGAGCTTTAGATTCCTTTTCCATCACTGAATGGAGAGGCATACCACACTGACTGGGCTAATTCTCATCACCTATTTACATTTCTTTCATATCCTTCAATCAATTTTGCACACGTTAATAGGGGCTATTTTAAAAATATAAGCAGATCCTCACTAAAATATACAACACTTTATTCCATTGCTTGCAGAATCCCACTTCACACTGTCTTTGCCAGTTTCTCTGATCCTGCTCATAATTTGTAATCCATCTTGCTCATGGTTTATAATGAGTAAGTTGTGCTTTAGCCTAACAGTGATTGTTTTCAGTTTATTGTAATTTCCAAATTTCTTTCAAAACCAGGGCCTTTTCACAACATCAGTTTCTTTACTAGAACACTCTTCTCATGCTATGGCTTTCCCAGCTCCATCTCATCCCTCATATCCAAGTTTAACAACCTTATCATGGGGAGCTTCTCTCATTATTCAGTGTTCATTTTATCATCTCTTAAACAAATGTATTCTTAGAGATTTTATTCTGTCATAACTCTTTGACTTTTTCATTCATAGGAACTTACTAGTTCACTTACTTTATTCACTGATGAGGAGGGTAAGAACTAAATGTATCTTTTTTAAAAAATATTTATTTATTTATTTGAAAGACAGAGTTACACAGAGAGAAGGAGATGCAGAAAGAGAGATGTAGGCCAGTGCTGTGGCTCACTTGGCTAATCCTCCACCTGTGGTGCCAGCACCCTGGTTCTAGTCCTGGTTGGGGTGCCAGATTCTGTCCTGGTTGCTCCTCTTTCAGTCCAGCTCTCTGTTGTGGCCTGGGAGGGCAGTGGAAGATGGTCCAAGTGCTTGGGCCCTGCACCGCATGGGAGACCGGGAGGAAGTACCTGGCTCTTGGCTTCGGATCGGCACAGCACTGGCCGTGGCGGCCATTAGGGGAGTGAACCAACAGAAGGAAGACCTTTCTCTCTGTCTCTCTCTCATTGTCTATAACTCTCTCTGTGTCTTTCTTTCTCACTGTCTAACTCTGCCTGGCAAAATAAAAAAGAGAGAGAGAGAGAGAGGTCCTCCATGCACTGGTTCACTCTGCAGATGGCCCCGACAGCTGGAGCTGCGCTGATCTGAACCAGGAGTCAGGAGCTTCCTCCAGGTCTCCCATGCGGGTGCAGGGGCGCAAGCACTTGGGCCATCCTCTACTGTTTTCCCAGGGCATAGCAGAGAGCCGGATCAGAAGTGGAGCAGCTGAGACTCCAATCGGCGCTCATATGGGATGCCGGCACTGCAGGTGGCGGCCTCACCTGCTACACCACAACACCAGCCCCATAAGTGTATCTTTTTTTATTTCAATATTTTTACCTATAGGTGCTCTAGAAAAACTTGCTGACTGGCTAATGAAGTGCATGACAGAGAGGAAAGCTCTGGGCTGCAGTTGCCCTTCCTTGCTCATCATTCCCTGCTTCTTAGATGAGGAGACAGAACGTGGTCAGTAAGGGTTTCCTTACAGGGTTCTCGTGTGACTGAAGATGGGGATTAGAGTGGATGGGGGTTATTGAAGTTTTTTTCAATCAAAGTATGTTTTCAATCATGGCAGAAAAACACTGCAAGTCATGTATTGATTACACTATGACTTTTGTTGACTAACCAGAACAGATATAGATGAGCACATGGAGCATTTTGGATCAGTGGGTACTGGATGCTTTAATCAGATCATATTTACATTTGTATAATTGATCACCCTTAAGGCTTCTTATGGCAATGTACATTTGATAGAATGATCCGTTCTGAAGGGAACTATTCTAAAATATTACTCAAGTTACTGCACTTAAGTATTTCTGGAGGAAAACTAGTTTACCAAGCAAGAATCAAAAAATTTCTATGCAATTATCAATAATGCTTCCTTTGAGTAGGAATACAGTATGTAAATAGAAATGATTTATTCTTTTTTTTTTTTGACAGGCAGAGTTAGACAGAGAGAGAGACAGAGAGAAAGGTCTTCCTTCCATTGGTTCACCCCCCCAAATGTCCGCTACAGCTGGCACGCTGTGCCAATATGAAGCCAGGGGCCAGTGCCGCAGGTGGAGGATTAGCCAAGTGATCCACAGCACTGGCCTTAAATGGTTTATTCTTAGAGATTATTGCATTGCAGGTATAGGGCAATAATTAAAATACAATATAGGGGAAATTCTAAGAAAGAATAAAAGGGTAAATGCTGTCACTGATTTTCATAGCAAAATCTTCAATTCTTGCCATCAATTATACTAGAGAAGTTCATGAGGACCCAGGATTGTTGGCTTAAACTTAATACATTTGCATCTGGATATAAGCCATAGTAGCACATTACTAACTTAGTACTATTGTCATCCACATTCCTCAAAAGTTAAGGAAATCTGTAGTAAAATCAATGGTAGAATCTACTAGATGCCTAAAACTGGATCCTAAAATGGAGAGTTATTTTAAGCCACAATAAAAGTAGTGTCTCTAGATATTTGGTTCTGCCTCTTGTGTTCATAATGGCATCACTGAGTACATTCATGTTCTGTAATATCAATAGTAGTATTTCTTGCAAGCATTGTTTCTGATATGTTCACTGAGTGTGTCACATTCTCCTACACTGAGAGTGTAGTATTGTAGACAAGCAACCAAAACACAGCCAAGCCAAAGCTCTGCAAGAGGTAGAAAAACACATAGTGCACATTTTGTAGAGGAAATTGTAATAGGGATTGTAAATCAGTTTTTTGCATCCTATTTCAACTTTTGGGCAGTTGTGAAGTCAGAACTTGAAATACCAGAGAACATAAATGGTTTTAGGTAGTGAAATTTCTTATTTGGCATGTTGTCTAACACACAGGATGCAATGTCAATACAGAACAACTTGTGGGCCTGGACAACTCATATTTTGATCTCCAAAGAGGGAAGTTTCTGATTGCTGTCTGTGTTGGGTCTATGTGAAAGGAGAATAAAACTCTCTAAAACAAAAGCTTTGACATGAGTAGAAGTTTCACGAATTCAGTAAGTGTGATGGAATTATACATGTTGCAGAGGAAAAAAAAAGTAGGGTGAGACCAGTTAATATGGGAGAAATCATAGCACTAATAAGCAAAGCTTGATTTTCATCGAGTGAGAGGTCTAGAACCCATAAGTTAGAAAACACACTATAGACCCTTCTCAACACAATCATGGCATTATATGAACTTCCTTTACATCATCTGTCGGCAGAAGGAAGAACTTGAAATCACTTATTTAGAGTAAAACAAGCGAAAAAATTTTAATTAGCTATTTCTATGATAGACTTAACTATTCTCTCTCAGATGAACATAGATGCAACTGAATACTAGCTAATCAAATCCAACAGAATATCAGAAAGATCATTCAATTGGATCAAGTGTGATATAAACCTGATTTGTAGGGATTGTTCAAAACATGCAAATCAGTAAGTGTGATACATCATTTTTATAAACTGAAGAACAAAAACCATATGATTATCGCAATTGATGCAGAGAAAGCATTTGATAAAATATAACATCTTTTCATGATAAAAAACCTAAAGTAGGGCCCAGCACTGTGGCTCATTTGGTTAATCCTCTGCCTGTGGTACCAACATCCCATGTGGGCAATGGGTTCTAGTCCTGGTTGCTCCTCTTCCAGTCCAGCTTTCTGCTGTGGCCCAAGTGTTTGGGTCCCTTCACCAGCATGGGAGACCAGGAGGAAGCGCCTGGCTCTTGGCTTCAGATCAGTGCAGAGCTGGCCGCAGTGACCATTAGGGGAGTGAACCAACGGAAGGAAGACCTTTCTCTCTGACTCTCTCTCTCTCTCTCTCTTTCTAACTCTACCTGTCAAATAAATAAATAAACCCTAAAGTAAATTGGATATAGAAGGAACAGACCTCAACACAATCAGGCAATCAGGGAAATGTATGACTAACTCAGATCAAGCATCATATTGAGTGGGGAAAAACTGGAAACATTTTCACTAAGATCTGGAACCAGCCTAGGATGTCTACTCTCATTATTACTATTCCGGATATTTCTGGAAGTTGTAGCCAGAGAATTCAGCAAGAAAAATAAAGGGATAAAAAGGGGAAAGAGGAAGTCAAATTATCTCTGTTTGCAGATGATATGAACCTATACATAAGGGAATCAGAAGAGTCCAATGAGATTATTGGAACTCATAAGAAAGTTTGGCAAAGTTGCAAGTTATAAATTCAACTCTAAAATTAATAGCTTTTAGGCCAGTGCTGTGGCATAGTGGATTAAGCATCTGCCTGCTGCATCTACATGCTATATGAGTGCCAGTTTGAATCCAGGCTGCTACACTTTCCAATCAGGCCCCTGATGATGGCCCAGGAAAGCATTAGACGATGCCCCAAGTGCTTGAGCCCCTGCTCGTGGCTTCTGGCTTCAGATTGCCCTAGCTCTGGCCATTATAGTCATTTGGGGAGTGAACCAGCAGATAGAAGACCTATCTCTCTCTCTCTCTCTCTCTCTCTCTCTCTCCCTCCCTCTGTTCTTAACTCTGCCTCTCAAGTAAATAAACAAAAATTTTAAAAAATAAATAAACAAAATATATAGCCTTGTACACATAAACAATGCCAGGACTGTGAAAGAATTGTAAGATCAATCCCATTCACATTGGCTACAAAAATTACTATCTTATAATAAATTTAACCAAAGATGTGGAAGATTGCAACATTAAGAATTATGAAACATAGGGAAAGAAATAGAAGATGACACCAAAAAATGGAAAAAATTTCCATGTTCATAGACTGGAGAATTAATATTATCAAAATATCCATACTACTCAAAGCAATTAACAGATTCAATGTGATCCCAAACAAAACACCAAAAACATTCTTCTCAGATCTGGAAAAAATAACCCTAAAATTCATATGCAATCAGAAAAGACTCCAAATAGTGAAAAGCAAATCCAAATAATGAAAATAAAGCCATATTAATTACAGTACCTAATTATAAGACATATGACAGGGCAGTTATAAATATAACAGCTTGGTATTGGCACAGGCATAGACATGTAGACCTATGACTAGAGATCCCAGAAATTAATTCATGTATGTACAGCCAAGGACTTTTGCTTCTAAAATCACCTGGGATATTGGTTTATAGTTCACTTTCATTGTTGTCTCTTCCTCTGGTTTTGATTCTTATAGGAATTCTTATAGGAATTCTCATAAGAATTTGAGAGGATTCGTTCCCTTTCAATTGTTTTGAATAGTTGGGTAGAACTCAGTAGTAAAGCCATATGATCCTGGGGTTTTCTTTGTTGGGAGAATCTTTATTACTAATTCATTCTCTTGTTTTCATTATTGGTCTGTTTAGCTTTTATGTCTTCATGACACAACTTTAGTAGGTTTTGTATATCCATGAATCTATCCATTTATTCTAGATTTTTCAATTTGTTGGCATATAGCTGTCTGTAGTAATTCTAATGACATGGGCTGATGCAGTCTCTTCTTACTTCACTCCCAGAAGATGGTGTCTCCTCCAGTCACTGGCTATGAGAGTCACTGGTGGTGTTCCACTTTTGCTTTGCAATTATGCTGCCCCCACTGATCCACAGCACCTCTCTTCTTTCTATAGAATTTCCACTATAAACTTCTCTCCAGTAGCCCCCTAGGAGTACAGTTCCTCTTGTTTTCATCCACTATCTTCCAATGGTCAAAAGCAGCAAGTATGTTTCCTATTCTGCCATGTTGCATGTCCCAAGACCCTCATTTCTTATATCTTTTTATTTTTGTTAATAATTTTTATTCATATATATTTTTGGATATTATCAGGTTGTTCATACACATGCAAATTATTTAGTGTTCATTCAGTTTAACATGTTTATCCATTCAAGCATTTAGCATTTCTTTATAGTTAAATCATCCAAAATCTAGTAGTTTATTTTTTTGTCAAGAAATACATAGAACATGGATAATATCTATAGTCATTCTACTGTGCAAGAGAAGCCCAGAAATTCTTACTCCTAGTACCTGTCAATCAATCTTTCCTAATCTCCCTTTTCCATTTACTCCCTCAGACTCTGATAACCAACCCCATATTGTTAACTTCTTTTAGATTATGTATTTTTTTCAGATTCAACGTGTGAAGATGATCATGTGATATTTGTCTTTCTGTGCTTGGGTTATTTCAGTTAACATAATGATTTCCAATTCCATCCATGTTGCCCTTTTATGACTCAAATTTCAATTTGTTTATGTGTCATTTTGTCTTTATCCATTTGTTGCTAGATGAAGACTTAGGTCGTTTCCATTTTTGGCTAACGTGAATAGTGCTGCAACAAACATGGAAGTTCAGATGTCTCTGCAAGGTATGCATTTCATTTTCTATGGATGTATACCCACGAGTAGGATTGCTGGATCATATGGTAGTTCTATTTCTAGTCTTGTGAGGAATCTCCACACTGTTTTACACAATGGATATACTAATTTACATTCCCAGCAACAATATGCAAGGTTTCCCTTTTCTTCATATCCAAATTCACATCCACACGTGTTACCTTCTTTCTTTTTAATAACAGCCAATCGTATTAGAATCTGATGCTATTTCTTTGTGGTTTTGATTAGCCTTTTTCTGGTTTTCAATGATTTTGACTATTTTTCTCATATTTGTTGAGCAATTCTATGTCTTCCTTTGAGACATTCCAGTTTGTATTATTACCCTCTTTGTAATTGGATTGCTTCCTTTTTGCTATTTCTTTCCTATATTCTGAATATTAACTCCTTATTAAATATATAGCTTATAATGATTATCTCCTATTCTGTCAATTGTCTCCTCATTATGTTGTTTCCCTTTGCTATCCAAAAGCTCTTTAGTTTGATGGCATTCGTTTTATCTATTTCTGCTTTAAGTTCATATCCTTTTGGGATCTGGCACAGAAAATCTATGTCTATTCCAATGTCCTAGATTTCCCCCCAGGAAATTACTGGTTACTTCTAATAGTTTCAAAGTTTCAGGTCCCACATTTAGATCTTTAATCCATTTTCAGTTCATGTTTACGCTTGGTGAAAGCTAGGGTTCTAGTTTAATTCTTCTTGTGGACCCATTTTTCCCACCACCACTTATTTAAAAGAGTATCCTTTTTTTTTTTTTTTTTTTTTTTTTTGACAGGCAGAATTAGACAGAAAGAAAGGTCTTCTTTTTCCATTGGCTCACCCCCTAAATGGCCGCTGCCGCAGGTGTGCTGTGTGGATTCGAAGCCAGGAGCCAGGTGCTTCCTCCTGGTCTCCCATGAGAGTGCAGGGCCCAAGCACCTGGGCCATCTTCCACCGCCCCCCCAAACCGGAACACAGCAAAGAGCCAGACCAGATTATCCTTTTTCAGTGCATGTTTTATTACCTTTGGCAAAGATCAGCTGACTATAGGTGCATTTTTTTACTAAGTCCTTTAGTCATATTTTTACTTCCCTCTCTATTTCAAAACCCAAGTGCAACAAAGACTTCTGCTTCTATTACATCATTAATCCTATTACTTCATAATTCCTTAACAGAATTAAATATAATAATGCAGTCATTCCTTTTCTGGATTCTATAAATTGCTTTTAGATGCCGTAGCAGCATGATGGAAAGACCATGGATCACTGATGTAAAATACCTAGATTTGTGTCCAGATTATGATTGTTTGAAGATCAATCTTTGCTATGCTTCAAAAAATCCTTTCTGAAGTATTTCAGGAATACCTGAAGAATAAATACAGATGGTTATAGCTCAAAAAGTCCATGATATAAAGAAGCAGCTGAATAAAAAAGAATAGAATATGAATTTAATTTTGGAGTAGAACTTACATTTTGCAGATAAATTAAGGAAGGTCTATAGATATTTAGTCACATGTAATTACTGAGCATCTGTTACATGTTACTGTGCAAGGCATTGGGAATGCATGTAAGCGACAGCAGCCAGGGAATGGCAGTACCCTTGCATTCACATAGATTAGATTATTATCATTATTTGTCTGAACAAATTCTTAACAAAGCCAAACCAAATTTCTTTGTGATGGAAGAAATTTCACTAATTATTTTCTTTTGCCGGACTTGCACTATTTGTTAGAAATATAAACAGAAATCCCTATGTAACAATGAAAGATAGTGCCCTTAAGCACATTACATGATAAATATATACAACGGATTCTCTTCTCCTGTCAAGCTATATTTTAAAAGGATTGGTAGCATCTAAAAGATATATGCTAAAGGATAATAAAAGACAAGGGAAATGGAAGATCTCATTTATCTGGTAAATAAGAGTTTTGCACCTGCTGAAAAAGTATTTTGTTGGGATAAACACTTCAAATGTCAGTATAATTCAGATTGACAACCAGTGAATTTCCAATTTTTCACATGGCTAACAAAGCCAAGTCTCAACTTCTTCAACTCTGTTAAGTCCACCTATCACTAATTACAAAGCAGGAGAAATCTCAAATAATGGATGCAATGTTTAAGAATTCCATAGTCTAGATTATATTATTTTTCAGAGACATAGGATCTATTCTTGGATTTCATAAGAAAACATTTTCACTGTTTCTGGTTAATTAAGTAGGCTAAGTGATTATATTTTCAGTAGAATTCATCACCTTTTTATCTACAACCCTATTAGAAGGAATTCTACTTGACTTATAATCATGGAGCATCATTATTTTTTCCACTAAATGTTGAAATAATGGCTAAATCACATCAGACTTCAGAGTCCAGTTCTTATAACTCTGATTATAAAAACAGCATGATAAGTAAAATATTTCCTTAACTAAAAACATTTTTAATATTAAGAAAATCAGAGACTACTATTCACAACACTTTTTATTACATCCTAATGTAATGAAATAATTTTATTTACTTATAGATCAAGCATTATCCAATATTTCCTATGTATTATACTGAAATGCTCCTTTACTCATTTAATAGAATAATATTGATGGTAAAATGCTAGTTCAATTAAATATAACTGGAAACATTTATGTAAGTAAGATATAGGTGTAAATTAACCAATATTTCATTCTATTAGCTGAATGTTTCCCAAATAGATTTCTCTGATGTTGAATATTTTAAGCAAATAAAGACTTAAGATGTCAGCTTAAAATTATTAACAACAAATATGAATAATCATTAGTGAATAATATGTGAACTAAAATAATGAAATTTTAAGGAATTATTTGTTTTAATAGTTTTAAAATAATCTGTGTATATTTTGATTAAGGCAGATATTTTAAGAAAAAAATTCAGTTTACAATATAAATATATGTTTTATTGATACAAAGAGAACATATTTCATGTGTTTCATAGATATACTTCTCAGAATATTATCATAATTCCCTTCTTACTTTAATCCATCCTTTGTTTCTTTATTTTTTGTAATAACATACTTTCATGTTAATAAAAATTAATCATTATACTTAGTGAAATAAGCCAGTCACAAAATGACAAATACCATATGTTCTCTCTGATCTGTGGTATCTATTAGAGTACCTAAATTGTAGTCTGTAGGAGTGAAACTGACACTTGGAAATTGTGCTGATTTTGAATAGCCCTTGCCTTGATTGTTGAGGAACAACATTTTTTTCTTTTTTTTTTTTTACTTTATTATAACCTCTACTTAGTGTAGTATTAATTTTATGAATATAAAAATGAACTGAAAATTGATCTCTGTAAAAAATAATGGGAAAGGAAGTGGGAGGAAGAAGAAAGGTGGGAGTACGGGTTTGAGAGAGGTTGGGGAGGAAAAATCATTATGTTCCCAAATCTGTATCTATTAAATGCATGAAATTATATTCCTTAAACAAAATAAAATAAATAAAAAGCAATGATAAAATATGTTTTTATGAATGGCTCCAGTTATCCATACAAAAAACCATAAAAAGATAGGCCTGACTAAGTAGAATACTAATGGAGGCCTTACATTAATACCTCAGATTCCATTTTGTTGCCCAGATATAATTCAATAAATTGCCATTTTTGTATGCAGTCATCACTTTTAAAAAGGAGAATAAGATATTATACTTTGTGAAGTAAGCCAAACCCAAAAAGAAAAACATCATGTTTTCTTTGTTTTGTGGTAGCTAATACATAAGGTATGGAAAAGTTTATGTATATGAATGAAATTGACATCTTGAAATTGGATTATTTATAGTTCTTGAGTGTACTCCTACAGAACAGCAGTATTTCTGCTTTCTATTTGTTGGATTTTTTGTTTAGTGGAGGATTAAACCTGTAATTCTAAAGTAGATTGAAAGTACGTTTTCAAAAAATTAAAACAAAAATATAAGAAAGGAAGGAGAAAGAGAACAAAAAGGAGGAGGGAGGTATCATTATAGGCTTAAAATTACATATATGAAACATTAAATTTGTTCTCTTTATATGAAAATTATAATAAACTGAAAAAAGAATGGAGCATAAAAATTATATAAACTCTGTTGCAAATCTATATGCTTCTAAATGCTTCATCTCAAGATAAAAGCAGCTCACCAAGAAATCTGCCCCAAATCAAGGACATGTCGCCATGCCAGCATAGCCCAAAGGAAGTAGAAGAGTTTCCTAATTAAGTAGTGAAAAGAATGAATGTTTTTCTAAAAACTTTGGCAAATGAGTGTCAATTAAATCACATATGTTTATCTTATATTAGCTAATAATTATGGTGTGTGCACATAGAACTACAAAGAAACATTAAAAGAAGATACACAATGTAAGAAATAACTCAATGGATCTATTTGATCTCTTAGATATAAGTAGGTGAAGAGGTCATAGTGAAACAGTTATGAATGCTTTTAATATGAAAGATGTTCATGAATTAGCATTCATGTCCTTATAGACTTCCAAGCTGTAACATAGGTGAGCAAATTAGATGGTTTTGGAGATAAAGGAAGGAAAATGAGGGGATAGGAAAGGAAAGGAGAGGCGATGATAAAAATGAAAGGAGAGGAGAGGAGAGGAGGGGAGGGGAGGGGAGGGGAGGGGAGGGGAAGGAAGGGAAGGGAGGGAAGGGGAGGGGAATGGGAGGGGAGGGGAGGGGAGGAGAGGAAGGGAGAAGACAGGAAAGGAGTAGAAAGGAAAGGAAGGAAAGGACGGGAAAGGAATGGGAATTAAGGTACATCAGAATATTCAAACACTCAACAAAGAGACAACTAACAGAATATTAGAAAATATTTGCAAATTATACATTTGATAAAGGGTTAATATTTAGAGTACATAAGGAGCTCAAGAAACTTAACAACAAAACTAGCAATCCCATTAAGAAATGGCCTAAGGATATTGTTGAACAGGCATTTTTCAAAGGATGAAACACAAATAGCCAACAGACACATGAAAAGATGTTCAGGATCAATAGTCATCAAAGTGATGCAAATAAAAATCACAATGAGGTTTCATTTCACCCCAGCTAGAATGATTATCATTCAAAGATAAAAATAAAAAATTTAGAAATACTGACACAAACGTGGGGGAAAAGTACTCTAATACACTTTTGATGGGAATGTAAGCTAGTGCAACCATAATGGAAAACAGTACTGAGAGTCTTCAGAAACTTGATAATATATTTACCATACGACCCAGTCATTCCACTCCTGGGAACTTACCCAAAGGAAATAAAATCAGCATATGAAACAGTTATCTGTACACCGATGTTTATGTCAATACAACTCTCAATAATAAGATATTGAAGCAACCAAGATGTCCATCAACTGATGGACAGCATGAAGAGAATGTGATGTATACACACACACACACACACACAAAACACACACACACACCCACACCCACACCCACACCCACACCCACACCATGGAATGCTACTCAACCATAAAAAAAGAATGAAATCCTGTCTTTTGCATCAAAATGGATGCAACTAAAGACCATTATACTTAGTAAAACAATCCAGTCTCTAACAGACAATATCATGTTTCCCCTGATTTGTGATAATTAATACACATAGTACAAAAATTGTTATATAACCAAATTTGACATTTTGAGATTTGATTATTGTTTATAGCCCTTGTCTATGTTTTTGAGGAACAGTAGTTTTTCTATTTACTATTGTTGAATTCTTTATTTAGTGGGGGATGTTAAGCTTGTCATTATAAAATAGGTCTTTGTAAAGTATGTCACTGTTAAAAATAAAAGAGAAATAAGAAAAGAAGAAGGAAGGTGGGAATGAGTTTGGGTGGAAGGGAAGGGGGGTAGGGTAGAAAGTATTATGCTCTTAAAGTTATATATATGTGAAATACCTAAAATGTGTTCACTTTATATAAATTTTAAATGTAAAATTATTTTGAATTTTTTATCACAAAGAAATGATAAATATTTGAGGTGATACTATGTCCCATGAGTGGATGTTGTAAAATGTATACATGTACTGAAATACAGCATGTTATCTCATAAATATGTAAATTTTTGCATGTCAGTAAAAATGTGTAACAATAATTAAAAACTGACAAGGAAAATACACTGAATAGAATTGAATTGGTTTGTTATGCAGGATGCTTTGATGAGTAATGATATTTCTTAAAGTCTTGAACATTATAGAGCTAGTTAATCTATCCATTATTTGTTATTGAAATCATAAGTTGATTTCCTGTAAGTCTCTGAAATATAATGTTTAGTGTGCAAGAAGGTGACTAAGGAATTATCATGTGATACACAGCTATGGGAGGTTGGATGTTGGCAAAAATTAAGTAGAGGGTTAAGTTGAGCTGTGATGCAGTCCCAATGAAAGTGTCAGTCATCCCATGGAAAGTTTTGATGTTGAAGATGCCCATCAGAAAAACCCTGAGTTGAGGCATTTACATTGGTAAATTGATCAGCAATTTTCATTTATAGGCTGTCGCTGGTAGCACTTGTGTCTTGAGAAGTCTTTTCTTCAGCTAAAGCCATCCATAAGGGTGATAGATGAAGATTGTGTTCTGGCAGCACTCCCAGTAGCTGAAGAAATAAATTCTCCATTCATGAAGGATGGTCTGGGCCAGAGCAGAGACTAGTGGGCTGAGGTGAGTGGGATGCATAGGGAGTACAATTTAAGGATAGGCTCTCTTATATGACCTGGAGAGGGATTTCCTCCTTACATTTTATGTGCAATATTCATCATTGCATAAGCATAGTACTGCCTTTTTTAGAACAGGATAGCACAGGTTCTACGACAGACTACCCTTGTGTTGCTCAGATTAATTTCCTTTTATAGAGTCTGGAAGTAGCTCCTATATGATTCCAGACTCTGTTTTGTCTCGGGAGAATCTTATCAGAGGAAAGGTTGTAAGAAGAAGTAGAGTCCCATCTACTGTTGACACTTAAGTACATCATCTTTCTTATCTACTATCCACTCTAGATAGCCTCCATCTTCAGGTAGTGCTTGCATGGGCTCCATGGCCTTCCTAGTGGTATAATTCAAATTTTCATTCTTGAAAGATCAGTGCCCTTTGTCACAGTACCCTTCCCAGATGGCATGCCTAAACTTGTCAACTAGGCAAGGAGAATCAAGAAGCATAAAACTAGACTATCAATTGTCACACACACACACACACACACACTCCTTCTGTGTCCAGTAAAACTTCAATTACTTCAATTACTTATACCAAGATTTTGATACTTCTTTCCTGCTGATTCCTTGTCATGGAGATCCCACAGGTACAGGTGGCAGATGACTTATACTTCAACAGGATTCTTGCTGTATTCCTGGAGGATACATTCCCCTTTCGGGAACCACAACTTTAGAACTCTCAGTATCTACATAGGAAGCATTTTCTTGGTTAGTCACTAGTAGTGGTGTCAAACGGAAACATTCATGCTTTCATGCTTTGTATCTTGGAGCAAAATTGTGTATTTTTAGTGATAACTGAAACATATAGTTATTTTTAGAAAAGATTTATTTATTTATTTATTTAAAAGGCAGAATTATAAGAGAGAGAGAGAGAGAGAGAGAGAGAGAGAGAGAGAGAGAGAAAGAGAGAATCTTCCATATGCTGGTTCATTCTCCAAATGGTCACAATAGCTAGGGCTATACGAGGTTGAAGCCAGGTGTCTATACCTTCGTCCGGGCCTCCCATGTGGGTGGCAGGGGCCCAGGGACTCAGGGCACCTTCCACTGCTTTTTCAGGCTGATTAGCAAGGAGTAGCTGGGACTGAAACCACTGTCTTAATGGGATGCCAGCATTGCAGGTGGTGGTTTTACCTGTTATACCACAATGCTGGCTCCTATAGTGATTTTTTTTAAAGATTTATTTTATTTATTTGAAAGACAAAGTTACAGAGAGGTAGAGACAGAGAAAGAGGGCTTCCATGTGCTGGTTCACTCCCCAGATGGCCACAATGGCCGGAGCTGGGCTGATCTGAAGCCAGGAGCCAAGAGCTTCTTCCAGGTCTCCCTCGTGGGTGCAGGGGCCCAAGGACTTGGGCCATCTTCTACTGCTTTCCCAGGCCATAGCACAGTGTTGGATCAGAAGTGGAGCAGTCGGGTCTCGAACTGGCATCCATATGGGATGCCGGCGCTGCAGATGCCCACTGTGCCACAGTGCCAGCCCCACCCCTATAGTGATCTTTTACTCACTAACAAAGTTTGAAGTTTTTGCTCCAGTCATGAAATATCCACCATGCAGTTGTGGGTCAAGGGAAAGACACTGGTGCAAAAATAGTGTATTATTATAGAATTTTTGACGAAGTGCACACTTTGCTTGTGATTCTGATTCTGGATATACTACTTTCATTTGTAATGGGTGATGCTGGCTGGCCTCATGTTAAAAAGTGGCAAGTCAGATAAAAGCCTGAAATTCTTCATCCTAGTAAAAGTTGGTAGACTTCATTTACATGGATTGTTATTTCCTTTGACTGGTGTTTCCAAGTGTGGAACAAGCTGCATCTATAAACCAAAAAGTGCTGCCTGAGACTTCTCTTCCCTTAGGATCAAAGGGTAGGGGAACAAAAGGCAACCGTTTCTTCTTTAAGATGGATAAATTTCTAAATATATTCTGTTTTTCCAGGTCTTTGAGTATTTGTATCTTACATGGTTCTTCTACTACAGAACACAGGTGGTGTAATATATTATGAACAAATTTGTTTGCTCATACTTCTGAGGACTGAGATACCCAGGGTAAAGAGTTGATATCAAACAAGGTATTTATTGCTGTGTCATCGCATTCTGGAAGACAAAAAGTGAAAAAGAAGCCAAAACAGAGCAAGAGTGGTGGCAAATATCCTTTTATAAACTAATTTATAAACTAATTTCTGTGTTAACAGCTTAAATCCATTCAAGAGGATGATGATCTTAATGACCCAAATATTTACTGTTAGACCTCTGCTTCCAACACTGTAGCACTGGGGATCAAGTGTCCAACACATGAACTTTGTAGGGGAGAGGCATTTCCAAACTATAATACTTCGTAGAACTGATGACCAACTGTCTCAATTTTCCTCCTCACTCACACTTCTAATGTGCTAGTCACTTTTGCTCTGCTTTATGTTATTAATGCAGACATTCAGATTGATGTTCTCTGGGATGTTTCAAATGTCCAGATCTTGTCAGATTGCATTAGAAGAGAGAAAAGGAAGATTAGTGTAGCCTGAGGCAAAGGTTTTTGAATATACACTGTAGTTCATTTCAAATGAATGTGAAGATTTCTGGCCCTCTTTTCTGAAAGCATAGGATTTAATGAATTCACAATACCAGTAACCACATACTATGTACCAGAGGAGATGTTAAGCTCTTTCTTTACCGTTGGTTCACCCTCCAATGGTCACTGCGGCCGGCGCACCACGCTGATCCAAAGCCAGGAGCCAGGTGCTTCTCCTGGTCTCCCATGCGGGTGCAGGGCCCAAGAACTTGGGCCATCCTCTACTGCACTCCCGGGCCACAGCAGAGAGCTGGCCTGGAAGAGGAGCAACCGGGACAGAATCTGGCGCCCCGACCAGGACTAGAACCTGGTGTGCTGGCGCCATTGGTGGAGGATTAGCCTATTGAGCCGCGGCGCCGGCCACAAGGCTCTTTACATTGTGCTAAGATACTCTTCTAATATTTTACAAAGTTTTGCATTGAGTTAATAACTCTTAGTTTTTATTCTTTCAGAGCATCAAATTAGTTCATCATAAGTAATTAAATTCTCCCTGTGTAATAATTACTTCTCCACAATTTTGAATTTGTGAACTATTACATCAGTGAAAGCATTCCTCTTTGTACAGAAGGAGAGTCATTCTACACCTGTTGACATTTTAACAATTCACTATTATGTTGTATTAAGGATTTTTTGTACCACAGTTAACCTCCAGTGAAGAAGTCATCATTTCTAGAAACAGTGGGTTATTGACCCCAAAGTCTATGTAACTAGCACATTTTTCTGATCACTTGTGGCAGTGAGTTATAGGTTGGGTTTCTTTGAACGAAGCCTAAGAAATAAAAATTAGAGTGTGAAATATTTGTGAAGAAGGACTCTTGAGATTGATACATAGGGAAGAGAGGCAATAATAGCAACATATGACAGAAAGGGAAATTGAAATATAATGAAGTTCTCAGCCGACCTCATGGAAATTACTGATAGTGAAATAGTTTCATAGGTGACATAATTTAGGCAAGTATTTCAGGGCATTGTATCCCTGACATTGGAGTGTCATTAAATACAGGTGTTTTTTTCTGGAAGGGGTAATAGGCTGAGGCAAGGCATTTTTCTTATGAGAAGAAATTCCCAAAAAGGGAATGTGTCTGAGAACCATCTTCTATCAACATGCCAAGAGTTATGTGGTCGTAGACCTGGTAAGTACATGAAAACATTTACTATATTTAATTCTTTGTTTTCTAGCAATTTGATCCTCAATATCTGTACTATTTCATGAAAACTACATTTACACTAGGATCTTTATAGTATATTTATTACAAATTTTCATGTACAGCTTATTTTATTGCATTGTTTTTACTGGTTTCATAATCCCTTATTATCGTTATAACTATCAAATATTTTTGAAAGCTTTCTTCTACCATAGTGTCTGTCCATTCATCTAATTGAATTACCTCATGGTTGCTTCCAGTTTTATGAATGGTTTTGTGTGAACATAAGTTTTCAGTCAGTTGGATAAATATATCAAAGTGTGATTATCAGATCATATGGCAATATTGTGTTTAGTTTTGTAAGAAATTATGTCTTCTAAAGTGTCTGAACCAATTTACATTCCCACAAGCAATTAATGTGAATTCCTATTGCTCTGAATCATCAACAGTAATTGATATTGTCAGTTTTTTAAAAAAAAAACTGTCCAGTCAGTATGCATTTATTGTTGTTTCAGTTTGCAGCTTTTCCTGATAAATGATGTTGAGCATATTTCTGCATGCTTATTTGTTGCCTATGCATCTGTTTTAGTATTTCTGTTCACATCTTTATCCTACTTTTGATTTGTTTATTTTTTGATGACTTTTAAGAGTTATTTCAGTATTTTTGTCATGTTATTACATACATATTTTTGAAACTATTTCCTCCAAGTTTGTGTCTTTTACATCTCAAAAGATTTTTCATTTGTGAGAGTGATAATTTGTGTATTCTTTGTGTATTATTTGGTTACCATATTTTTGTAGGTTTTTACCATCAGAAACATTACCATGAAAAAATATAAAAAGATTTTAATATGTACATACGAGAAAAATTGCACCAATCAAGTTTAACATATAAGGACGACATTGTTCAAAACTACTGTAATTGAGGAGAGCACTGGAACCCACCTCCACTGAAACAAAACCTAGGAGCAATTTTAAGGTCCTGAAGACATTAGCTTAATCAACATGATTAAGCCTTCTGTGTTTGCACACTTCCACTTATTAAAGTAAGACTCCCAAGCTTTCACAGAGAATCAGAGTGAGGGGCACGATCTCCATGTAAGATTATATATCAGAGGAATGGATGGTCTCTGTGTCCTTAAGAGATTCATGGATTTTAAAACTGACAGATGACTGAGAGAAGACTTAACTGTCAAAGAGGCAGAGAATGTAAAATTTACTACTTTAAGCTTTTTAAAGTAAATGCTCTAAGAAAAAAAAAGTTAGGATGAAGTTGTCATGAAGTTAGTCAAGCTGGGGGGTGGGGGTGCTAAGGGTTAGGTGTTAAGCATTATCTTAGTCACATACCTAAGTGATGACTCCTTAAGGCTATAGTACATACAGGGGGATGAGTCATCATTAGGAGATATGCCCTGAGTCTTGTCCATAACAAAAGATTTTCTTTCAAGAGGAAAGAGTATTACTGATAGTTTCCTAAAGTTAATCACTGATTTTATTCTACATCTTAGAAAAACAATAGTCCTCTCAATAAAGACCCATCTGTCCTTACTGTCACAGCTGAAGTAGAAAAGGCAGGATCTATAAGATAACATACTCAATCGGGGCCAGACTGATATTTAATTGGAAAATAATAGAAAATACCACTTCCCCCACGATATTCCATGATATAAACATAACTCCATTGAACAACAGATGGAAGAAATTTCTTGCACACATAACAATGACAGAGTAGTGAAAGGTTAGTGAAAAATATCAAAACAAAGTTCTAGGATGCTCAGAAAACACCAAGCATAACACATGCTAATAAAGCTACCCTAAGCCACGTTAAAACAAACTTTTGAAAAAAAGTATAAAAGATGCTAAAAGCAGAAAAACGTTTTATCTACAGAGAAACAAAGACAGAGAATTACTGAACCTTTCTCATCAGTAACCATGGAAGCAAGAAAAGTGGAGTGAAATATTTAAAGTTTTATATGAAGCAACTGACAATTCTATATCTAGCAAAATTATACTTCAAAAATAAAGAAAACTGAAAACTCTCTCAGACAAACAAATCATGAGCTAATTCATCACCAAAAAGCAACTTTGCAGGAAATGTTAAAAGGTTTTTGGACAGGATTAAAATGATGTAGTTAAAAACACTGATATATATTAAAAAGGAAGATACTTGATATAAGGTACATGTAGGGATGTGAGGGCAATCTGGCTGTGACATCTGTCACCCCATTGATCACTAGGGTTGATTCGGCTGATCTGGCTGGCTAGGCGGGTGTCCCCGTCCTCCCTCACCACTCCATGTGCGTCCCTCTGGAAGCTGCTCACTCTGTTGAAGAGGACAACCTTCCCCGCTAGAGGAGGGCCGGTCTTCGGTCAAGGGTATACCAGTAACTGTGCTCCCCTGCTAGAACCTCCAAACAAGCTCTCAAGTACCTGTACTGCACTTGAAGCCATAGTATATTGTTAATACCCTATATATATATATATATATATATATATACACACACACACATATATATATAGTATATGCAAATATAAATGCAAACTCTAGAACAACCAGTAATTTAGAATTAATTTAGACAATAATATTTTCAATTGATATACTAAGTACATAAAATGGAAAGAAGAAAATATTGAAACAAATAATAAAAACAACATATACAAACAGTTACATAAGTGGTTTGTATAATACAAATGGGTTAATAATTATTTTAACTATATGATCTAAGTTTTAAGCAGACTTTGAAAAAATGAAAATTATAAAGACAAGAGACAAATGTTGTCTGTTTATAACGAGTTTTCCAAGGAGTCTTAACAATCCTAAATATTTGAAACTAACAATAGAGCATCAAGATATGTGAGGCAAAAAGCAGCTAGAAATATTAGAAGAAACTTAAAAATCCACTATTTTAGTTGGAATTTTCAAATTTCTAATCATGAATTGACAGATTAAACAAGTAGAAAATCAAAAAGGATGGAATTGACCTGAAAAAGGATATCAGTTATCTTCTTTAAATTGATATTTATCAATAACTGCAGAATGCACAATTTTCTGCATCTAGCGTGGAACATTCACCAAGAGAGAAGACAAAATACATACTGCATTATAAAAAATGACATGATGAATTGAAAAGGATAGAAATTATTAAAAAATATGTTTTCTGACAACAATGCAATTAAACTAAAAGCTAATAGTAAGTATAAATAAATATCACCATATATTTTTAGATTAGATAACACATTCTAATGACACATGGGTGAAAGAGTCTAAAATTCAAAATACCTTGAACTAAACTAAATAAAACATAACAACAATATTTGTGGGGTCTCAGTGTTTGGAGGGAAATTCATAATAATAAATCCATTTATTAAAACAAGTAACTCACTGAAGACGAGTCCCAGTGCTGTCCTCAATTGCAGTGGGCTTGAACAATGTTCAATTTGTCTGGTGCAACTTTTCTTTTTATACTTTTCATGATAAAGTTTCTGGAGATAAAACCTGCAAAACTGTGGACCCATCCCCCAAGCTGTAGTTCCTAGGTGAGTCTTACTCTCATGCTAATGCACAGGTAATCCCCAGAAAATTATCCAAATTAGCTTGTAAGTATTCCTTCTAGCAGCTTCTGCTCCAAATAAATACATTTCAAATACGAAGTTCTTATTTTCTATGTGTCTCCAGGTTTCAGGGAGAAACTAAAAAATCATCAAACTAAATCCCTAAAAGCATTCAAAAAAGTTGTTGATTTTTACTTTGTCCAGCTTTTCTTGTGGTAAGAATTACAGCAGTGATTTTCAAGATTTTTAGATAGTGTGGTCATAGCTAGAAGACCTCTTTTAAAAATACTATTTTTTAAGTCTAAATATTTAGCTTTTTATTTTTCGTCTTGATTCTTCCATCTGCCTTGATAATTAATTGCAATTTTATTCCATAAATATGTTCTGATGACGTTCATGTCCTCTGTTCATTTTTTGGGATCTTTTCCATGATGTCATCACCTACACCAATGTCTTGAAGGGTTTCACTTATGTTTTCTTCTAGCAGTTTTAACTTTTCAAATCTTACATTTAGGTTTTTAATCCATCTTGAGTTGAATTTTGTATATGGTTAGAGATATGGATCTAAATTTTTTCTTTATATATAGCCAGTTTTGCCAACATCACTTAAGGAAAAGACTCTCATTTATCCAATGTATGTTCTTGGCATCTTTGTCAAAAATCAGTTGGCTGCATGTGTGTGGATTGTGGACAAGGTTTCAAAAGCACAGACAAGAAAAACAAAACTAGACAAATGGGATTATACGAAATTCAGAATCTTCTGTACATAAGGGAAACAATCAATGGAATGAAGAGACATCAAATAGAATGGGAAAAAACATTCCCAAGCTATTTATATAGCAAAGAATTAGTATCCAGAATATATCACAAACTCAAAAAATTGATCAACAACAAAAATAAAAAAAAATCAATCCAGTTCAAAAATGAACAGAGGGCATGAATACACTGTTCAGAAAAGAAGAAATGCAATTGACTAACATATATATGAAAAAAAAAAGGTCAATATTGTTAGTCATTTGGTAAATTCAGATCAAAACCACAATGAGATATCAACACACTCTTGTCAGAATTGCTATTAACAAAAAGAAAGTAAAAAAACCCAAGCAAGAATGTGGTGAAAGGAGACCTCTTCTATGTTGTAAGTTAGTATGGCCAGCAGGGAAAACAGTATGGAAAACACTCAAAAGACCAGAAGATAAAAATGCTGCTTGACCCAACACATCACTACTGGGTATATTTTTTTCAAAATACATGAAATCATTGTATCAAAGAGATACCTGCTCCAACATGATTATTGCAGCACTGTCCACAATATCCAAATGAATGGATAAAGAAAATGTGGTATATATACACAATGTAATACTATTCAGTATTTAAAAGAATGAAATCCTGTCATTTGCAGGAAAATGAATGGAACTAGAGAACAACATATTAAGTGATATGTCAGAAACTAAAAGACAAATATTGCATGCTCTTTCTCATATTTGGTAGAATAATACCACCTCAAAATGAATACAGAATAATGATTTCTAGACATTGGAAAGGATGGGAGGAATGGAGCCTGTTTTGATTAAATAATGGGGAAAGTGGGTATTGTTTATGGATTGACAAATAGGCTAGTATAAGATGATAAGGGAAGTTTTGCACAAGTCTACAATTTCTAATTTGCAAATTTAAAACTATTTTAAATTTTAAAAGCTAAAAAGAGAAATAAGAGGAAATGTGATGGCCTGAAGAATAACAGTTAGCCATTTTATCTCAGTCTAAACTAGCATGGAACTCATTTTTCTTACTGAATAAAGCACATATCATTGGAAGCAATCAAGAGCCAGAATATTGCATGAATTTCTTCCTATGACTACATTGTTATCTTCATACTACACTTTAATTCTGTCTCTGAAAGAAAGAAGAGGTTCCCTATAAGTGACAATAAAAATTCTTATGGAGATTTGATTTGTGAGTTGAGTTAATATATATTTCTTAATGGAATGCTTAAAATCAGAGGAAATGGATATAATAAACAAGTTTATTTTTCCCTATTTGTTCATTATCCTTAATAGTAGTAGTGAGGCACAAAGGAAAAATAGAACTATAAAAATTTAGGGAGGTTTCATTTCTGTTCATAAGAATTGTAATATATGAGTCTGTGACATTACTTTGACCGTACTCAATTTATTTGTCATATATTTTGCATGATGATGGCATTTGCCATTTTTCCTGGATTATAGGTATGCTTGTGTGTTACTTTGGTAACATTGAAATGTATATGAAAAATCATGAAATACATTCAAAAAAGGAATTGGGATGCAATCTAATTTTTAAAGGTCTTTTACCTTGTTTTCTGACCAATTGCTACCTAATTTATGAGAAATAATTTGGTCACCTCCCCGAGGAATTTTATGTTGAGCACATTGTAATTGCCATGTTGCATTCTTTTAATGTGGCTGCTGCCACTGCTGTATACAAGTGCTTGTGTGCAGAGACCACCTTTAACCATTATTTGTAGAGTTCATAAAGTTTAACAGTCTCTTACACATCATATTCATTCAGTGCATGCAGGTTTAATTCATATGGCAGTGGTATTTTTGTTTTTTTGGAGTTTTCTAGATATTCTAAATAACCTAGAAGCAGTAAAATGGAAAATTTGCTTTATAATCAGAAAAAATATCCCAGAAAAAAATTAGCAATGGGGTCTGCATTGTGGTGGAGTGGATGAAGCTGCTGCCTGTGATGCTAGCAATCTATATGGGTGGTGGTTCGAGTCCCAGCTGCTCTACTTCCAGTCCAGCTCCCTGATAAGTGCCTGGGAAAAGCAGGGCCCTGTACCCACGTGGGAGACCTATATAAAACTTTGGCTCCTGGCTTTGGCCTGACCAGACCTGGCAATTGCCACCATCTGGGGAGTAAGCCAGTGGATGGAAGATTTCTCTCTCTCTCCCCTCCCCATCCTTTTCTCTCCCCTCCCCATTTCTCTCTCTCTCTCTCTCTCTCTCTCTCTCTCTCCCTCTCCCTCTCCCTCTCCCTCTCCCTCTCCCTCTCTCCCTCTCTGTAATTCCACCTTTCAAATAAATTAAAAAAGAAAAGAAAAAAAAATGATCATGGTCTTTCTGTACCAGGGCACTGGAGCCAACTGCCACAAAAACTTAAAAATAATGGAGCTCATTTTTTGAAAATTGCCTATTTTAATCCATTGCCTCTTCTAATATCATCTTTTGCTTGGTCAGAGTTTTCATGTCAGATCTCATTTTATCTTTTCTCTCCTCAGAAGCATTCATTTCTTTTAGTATATAGCATTTTTAGGTAAGAGAACAGAATTGTTTTCTCAGCTTTGAGCTGAGCTATTAACTTTGAAAAATTTCTCTCAGTGGTAGTCTGTGTATCAAATAATTAGACACAGGGCAGATATGCATACATATCCTCAAATAAGTATTTAAACACTACTTAAAAACATCTATCAAGCACTGGATGTCATCTCTTACAACTTTAATAAAGTACACCAGATATTTTTCCTCCTTATTTCACCAGTAGGGTGTTGTTTTGTTTGTATTAGTCATTAAAAAATAATACACAAACATAATTGGATTCAATAATTAGTTTCTCCACAATTCCCTATCTTCGAGAGACTACTGATGTGCACTTAATTACAAAGAAGCCATAAATCATGGAGAGATCTAGCAATGATGCGTGTGTTTTCATCTTGAGTTCTATTTAATTGACTTAAACTTTGTTCATTGACTGAGACTTCGAGGAAGGGGAAAGAAATGTTTGCTTTTCTGTCCGTCTTTATTCAATTTTAAAGAAAAATTGCACCAGAGTAGTTATGTAGGCAAAGGATACCCTATTCATGATTATTGCAACAAAAGAAAGTTTGAACTTAACTCCACTGGGAAAAAAAGTAGAAGAATTTTAAGTACTGGGATGAGGTATTCAAAAAAGTACTGGAGGATAAGGACATTATTGGATGTATTGCTCAGTGTGAGTAAGCCAGCTGTGTTTGCTAGTTAGAACTTACCTAAATCAGGCATTTTTCTTCCCATTGAGGCCAGGAGACTGGAGTTCTAACCTTCTTGATTTCTTTTCAAAGGATTTGCTCTTGGATCCTTAAGAAAGGTATTCCTGGGTACTACTGTTGATTTAGTTATTGGCTTGGGTGTCCATTAAAGGCCTATGTATTAAACATTTGGACCTCAAAGTCTAATGTTAATGATTAACGCTATTGGATTTAGGGTGGACACTTAAGTCATTTATGAAATCTGTAGCAAATGATTAAACTGAATTAGGTAGCTAGGTGCTGCCTCCATGACTGAATAATGGAGAAACACAACACAGATGACAACCGTGCTTCCTGTATCTCTGATTCTTAGCTTTCCATGTGACCATTTCTCTACAAATGTCCCCCCATACAATCACACAGCTTCAGAAGACAACTGAACCAATAGAATCTGGTCAGTCTTGGACTGTGTGACCTTCCAAAACCGTGTGCCAAAATAACTCTCCTCCTAGCATAAATAGTTTATTTCAGTTTTTTATAGTCATTTAATATTTTTTTTTCAAGCAAGCAAGAACTAGGTTTATTGGCACGTAGCAAAGCCTTTTAAAGCACAAGACCAAATGATTACTGGGGAAGGGCTTAAGGACCAACCAATTACTTAAAAGGTCAATGTACAGGGCGACTTTTTACAGGACCAGCCATAGGTCTGTAACCTCGTCATCAGTTGTCGTCACCTCCCCTGATGCTGTGCGGCCAATCAGCTTTGGTGGTAAACGACTTTGGGTACTGCCCACCTTACTTCCTTTGAACGCCATCTTTGAATTGCCACTGTGCCTAATTTCCCCACAGATTCCCCCTTTTTTGTTTTATATTAAAGAGAGAAAAGAGAAGAACTGAGTGGAGAGTGTGCCTGTCTTAGGTTGTCCCTTCTGACTGGGATCAGCCCTTTAGGGAGCATGTCTGTCTTAGGTTGTCCCCCTCTGGGGATCTTACCTGTCTTTGACTACTACTCCAGCTGTTAAGGATGTCCCAGGGGATCTTACCCATCATTGGCTACCACCTGAGCAACTCAGTGTATGATGTATTACATCTCTACATCTTGGCAGTGGCTGTGGGCGGATGTAGAGTTCCCAATCTGGTGCTTAAAGAGCAGCATAACCCAGTTCTTAAAGAGTGGCATATAGTTGTCGGACCACCATTAACTGGACTGCAGCAATGCAATCTTAGACAAATTTACAAGGACAATGGAGACCAAGGGTCCACAAGGGGGAGGAGATAAGGAAGCCATCCCCCAAGGCCAGACCACAGGTAACTAGAACTTCAAGGTCTTCTTGGAGGGTCTTGATCTTGTCCTTGATGATGCTGGAGCAATTAGCATAAAAGCAGCACTCCTGATGTACCATGATGATCCAGTCACAATGAGGCAGGGAGTTCAATATGGTCTTTTTATCCCTGTAAGAGAAAAGAAAAATCACTCCTCAGGAGGGGTCCTCCTGGGTAACATTCTTTTGCAAAAGGGGGGATATTTAAGGTTTCTCACAGGTACCTATACAGGATTGGAATTCCCCTGAGAGAATTCTGTTAAGTAGTTCTGAGATATGTGATGATTTTGTGTGCTAACTCTTATGTTCAAGGTTTTTATTTCTGGTTTATTCGACAACAAGAGACAAAATTCATGTTCTACCAAGGTAATCTATTGTGTACTCTACTGTCTCTGTTAAGTTTAGATTGATAAAAAACATTATGTCTTAAAAAGCTATGTTAAAATTTCATTATAATTAAATCTGGTATAAAGTTTTAAAATCGCCCTAATTAAATAAATAGCTGTCATTTCAGGGTGTTAAATTCTATTTTAACAAGATACTCTAAGTTCTCTTGGCACCTTTAACAAACTTTTTAAAAATCAAAGTTCTAAATTCTCTAAACTTTTGGCATCTCCAGAAGGGCCCCTGGAGATATCAAAAGATATATCTCGCATCTTGCAGAGATAATAACTAATCGAAATGTTTCAATTAAAAGTGCTGCCAAGATGTAAAATAATTCAACACTCTACTAAAATTCCTCACAACCCACAAGGACAATCATCAAAAAACAAAATACCAACTTATAAAACAAAAAGGGAGAATCATACCCCCATGAGACCAGCCATGCTCACCTTAAATATTTTAAATTTTCCAAAACATCAGCCCTTGTCAGCCTTTTACAAATCTTGGTTCCTCCAACTACCCTACCTTTCGGTTAGGGTAAAATGGAAAAACCCACTAAAGGGATGCTGGCAAGGACCAGACCCACTGATAAGTGCTGGTAGAGGATTTATAGTCATTTAATATTGACATAATATTACCTGAGTTGTTGAAAATTTACAATTCAGTGGGGGCAGAAAGAATTTACAACTGCACATTTTCTAAAGCTACTGTGCTATGAAAAGGGTGGTCATGGGCCAATAGGGAAGTCAAGGAAGAGTAGGGGAAGAAACAGCAGAGGAAACTCTTCCGGAACTAGTGATTCACAGTGGACCTGCGTGGAGAGCGTGGGAGCACAGGTTCGGGACACCAGCAGCAGAATCAATGCACCAGTGCTGGAATGCGAGGTGAGCCGAACCTCAATACCCCGAGACACCAGCGGGCAAGCGGAAAGAGGAGGCTAGAGGGAACGAGGCTTGAAACTCCGTGGGGAAAAGTTCACCAGGCTAACTAGAAGAGAGAGAGGAAAAAAAAAAAAAGTGACCGATACGGACACGAGTTTCTCTCTCTCCGCTCACCCCTCAAAAGCTAACAAGACAAAGAGCAGGCGCCATTTTGGACATACGTCATAAGCAGGGTGACCTCAGGTCTGCACCGGCCCTGAGCCTAGCAGAAAAACCTGACTCTGGGGGGAGGGGTGAAATAACAGGAGATTAGGATCTAACTTGGCAACCCAGTGGGAGACTGCAGGAGAATTGGAGCCCACACTGAGGGCAGCAGAGATTCCCTGTGTGGTTCTTGGGAAAGAGCTTCCAATCTCTTGCTCCTGTGGGTATATCATTCACCTGCTAACTACCTAAATTACGTTCAGCTGTGCGGAATTACTTCCCTTTTGAATAAAAAAAAAAAAGAAAGAAAGAAAGAGAGATTTACCACACCTAACCTGGGAGTGTCCTCTTTGACACACCCTCAACCCTGAGGAACCAAACACAGCTCTCAGGCCACACTTATCTCAAGCCTCTAAGGCTCCACTGAAAGCAGACAGTCCACTTAATACAGAGACATAGTGTAACAAGAAAAAACAACACAGTGAAGAAACCAAATATCTCCAACATGCCAAACAACAAACACAAAAACCGAGGTAAAAAGAACAAGGAAGACACTATGACGCTCCCAAATGAAAAAGACACCCCAATTCAAGATTATGAAGATGAAGAGATAGAAGAAATGCAAGAAGCGGATCTCAAAAAATTGATAAGAACATTAAGAAGTTCTCAAAAACAAATTCTTGAACTACAGAAATACTTAATGGACAAGATAGAAAATCTCTCTCGTGAAAATGAAATATTAAGGAGGAATCAAAATGAAATGAAACAACTAGTAGAACATGAAACTATGATAGAGACAAGAAATCATAATGAAATGAAGAATTCAATAGATCAAATGACAAACACATTAGAGAGCCTTAAAAACAGAATGGGTGAAGCAGAAGAGAGAATATCAGACTTAGAAGACAGAGAACAGGAAAGGAAACAGGCAAACCAAAGAAAAGAAGAGGAAATTAGAAATCTAAAAAATATTGTCAGGAATCTACAGGATACTATTAAAAAACCTAACATCCGGGTTCTAGGAGTTCCTGAAGGCATGGAGAGGGAGAAAGGATTAGAAGGCATTTTCAGTGAGATACTAGCAGAAAATTTCCCAGGTTTGGAGAAGGACAGAGCCATCTTAGTACAGGAAGCTTATAGAACCCCTAATAAACATGACCAAAAGAGATCCTCACCACGACATGTTGTAATCAAACTCACCACAGTGAAACATAAAGAAAAGATTCTAAAAGGTGCAAGAGAGAAATGTCAGATTACTCTCAGAGGATCTCCAATTAGACTCACAGCAGACTTCTCATCAGAAACCCTACAAGCTAGAAGGGAATGGCGAGACATAGCCCAGGTACTAAGAGAGAAAAACTGCCAGCCCAGAATATTATATCCTGCAAAGCTCTCATTTGTGAATGAAGGTGAAATTAAGACTTTTCATAGCAAACAGAAACTGAAAGAATTTGTCGCCACTCGTCCTGCCCTGCAAAAGATGCTTAAAGATGTGTTACACACAGAAACACAGAAACATGGTCATCAATATGAAAGAAGGTAAAGGAAGAAAACCTCACAGCAAAAGATCACAGGAAGCTCAATTTCTCTTTGACATAGAATTAAACTCTGATGCTCTGTTACAGCAATGTGTTATAGTAATCTATTATGTTCTCTTGATGTCTGTTAAATTCTAATTGTTCAAAAACAGCTGAATTTTTATTAAGAGGTAAGGGTTATTTAAGTATGTGCTTATTTTCAAAGATTTGAATAATCACCTTGTAACAATGATCAAATTTGGTCTATGTTATGTCATGATTTTAAGGAATCTTATTTCAAGCAGATATTTTGGATTTTGAGCCTTCTTGGCATTCTTGACAGGCATTCAAAAAATCAAAGTTCCAAACAATCTGGACTCTAAAATTTCCAGTAAATCTTGGACTTTGGTTTTTCCAGTTTGGGCCCAACTGAAAAAATCGAAGGACCTATGTCTCTCATCTTATAGAGACACCAACTAATCAGGCTATTTGGATTATATTAGAAGTACTGTCAAGATGTGACATGGTACCAAATTTTAAGTTTCTATAATGGAAAATGCTATTAATACAAATGATTGAGAATTAAAAAGTCTAATGATCTTGTGTCACTAGACATAATAGTTATCTTAATGAGAAAGCCCCAGAGGCCTAAAGGGTTAAATACTTGTAAAATCCTACAGGTGCTTTCAAAAATACTGTGAAGTAAGCAAGTGCCTCTTGTTGGTTGATGAGTTTATAATTTTAAACATGGCGACTTAAAGTATTTTGTCATCCACAGTTATATATGATTTGGTGCTCATAAAACTAAAGCGTTGTTGGTTCTGTGTTTAGCTGTCCTCCTGTAGGTTCCTATGGACTTTTTCCAGCCACTTCTATTGTATTCAGTACTTTGGGATGGCTCTGTAAACAGATGAAGCCAATAATGTATTAACAGTACCAACTGAGAGAAAGTATGGTTAACTGAGGTTACTAAAAACAAAAAGCAATTCAAATCAATTGGCAATCTACAAAAAGAGTTAAAGATTTTAAAAGCTATTATTAAAATTGCTATATTGGTCTATTATGCTATGTTATATGTGTGTATATATTGTATGTCCACATGGGAAAATTTTATTAAGAGTTTTATTTTAATTGGCTTATGATTAGATTGCCCATAAATTTAAGCTGCTAAATTTAATCAAAGATAATTTTAATTCGTGTGACCTTAATCTCTGTATCATATGTTTTAAACTTGTTAGTAGAAAGAAACTAAAAACATTTTATATGGTTGTGCTTCAGTTTACTGGTTAAACAAACTACACCATGTTAGATATTTAAGAGGTGTTTCCAAATACATGATTCTTAAAAATTATAGAAGACATTGGACCTTCTGGTAAATGTTTTCTTAAGTTGTTATCTAATGGTTGAAACTGTTTGCTAAGTATTCATGTGATATTGCTATTGTCAGCAAGCGATCTAGGACTTGCTCCCTCATTTCTCTATTCTAAGCCCAACTTGTTCTTTCATTTCTCTATTCTCTTCAAGGTAGGAAACTAATTCTATTATGAAGGATCTGTAGGATGCACAATTTAATCTTTAGACCTTATAAAAGAGATGGCTAACAATTTTCTGTAATAGCATAGCCAAAATAAGAACTTAAATAATAATCTCATAGCTAGATTTACTTCGCCATCAGTGAAGTATACAGTAACTAGAAAAAAAAAACCTCCCTTTCAGACCAAAGGGAAAGAAAGTTTTAAAGTGAGAATATAATTTTCCTCATGGGCATTGTCTACCTTAGAAAAACTACTACAGAACATGCCTGTGACTATAGACTTGTAGTTCAAGCTTCCGAAGATTAGAGATGGGACTTGGGCACTCCCTTGACTTGCATCCTCTGGTCTGCTTTAACACAAACCAGGAGGAAAAGAAAGCTAGGCATCAGAAGCAATGGGTGGCAGGCCTATAAATGGCTGATCTGTACAGTGATCTGCCCTCAAGGAGACCCAGTGGGCCAGTCCACTGCAGTGGCTTTCAATGTGGTAAGCCTGGGCTTCAGCAGAAATCAGCTTGTGAAGAGCCCTGGCAGCTCTGCCAAGAGTTGGATCACTGGAAATGGACCTGCCCTGGAGTCGAAGGATGCCCAGGTCAGAGCCACAGATCTTATTGGCTCTAAGCTGAAAAGCCCTTCACTCAGCCCAACTTCCAAAGTGACCACTGCAGCTGAGGGGACAGCCAAGTAGGGTCAGCAACATTGAAGGTAGAACTGTAAATTTCCTGTTAGAGATGCCACCTGCCTTTACCTGGCCAGCTCTCCTCCCAGGCCAGCCAAGTAATGAAAGTCAACAGAGTGCCTTCCCCTAGGAGGTTCACACCTCCCTTAGGATATACCCCATGTGAAGAGATAGATAGGTCTGGGCCTCTTAACTTACAAAGCCTAAAGCCCACCAGATTATTATCAAGCCCCTTCTCTCAGGTTCTACTTGCCTCTCAATCAGAAAACTTAACTGTAGCTTAGACAGCACCTTTCTTAGCTCCTCTAATAATGACTCTGTCCTTTGTTCTAGACCCTGTCTATTGCACTTGGGCCTCATTTCCTTGTAATCATAACCTCTACTCTACCACCAATGGCTCTACTCCCAACCTGTGTGTTCTGATGGTCCTCTTCCCCACTTAATGCTGTATAATTGTTCAGACCTGGTTAATGCCTCTCTTAGGATCATTGGTTACTATCCTCACCCTGTCTTTTATGACCTTGTCTAAATATGATCAGAGTTGGCAAAGTTGGAAGGCTTCCATAGCCTTGGCAACTCATGACGACAGCCTAGGGTGGTTACTGGCACCATAAACTAGAGTGTCAATTTGTTGGGTTAACAACAGGAGTCACTGTGCACTTGCTCCTCATGTGGGATCTCTGTCCATAATGTGCTGTACATTTTGATTTAATGCTATAACTAGTTCTCAAACAGTATGTTTCACTTTGTGTTTCTATGTGGGTGCAAACTGTTGAAATCTTTATACTAAATTGATCTTCTGTATATAAAGAAAATTGCAAATGTATCTTGATGTGAATGGAAGGGGAGAGGAAGCGGGAGAGGGGAGGGTTGTGGGTGGGAGGGCAGTTATGGGAGGGGGAAGCCATTGTAATCCATAAACTGTACACTGGAAATTTATATTCATTAAATAAAAGTTAAAAAAAAAAGAAAATTTACAATTCAGTGGGGGCAGAAAGAATTTACAACTGCACATTTTCTAAAGCTACACTGCTATGAAAAGTGTGGTCATGGGCCAATAGGGAAGTCTGTGTAAAACTATACAAAGTTTAGTCTAGTTGTTGGAAATTCAAGGCTTCTTAGTCACCAAGCTACAATATATCATTTGTGAATCATTCCTTTCTTTTAAATTATAACAAGTACCTTTATTCATATCCTCAAGACTATATTTCTTATCTCAGTGCAATTCTTACCATGACACTTTACCTAGAATTATCACAAATATCTACTTTGTTCACTTACAATGTAACAGAGCCATGTAAACTGAACTTATGGTCACTGAGAAGACCCCTTGAAAATGAGAGGAAAATTCAAGAGACATAATAAAAAATATACAATGAATTCAATAACATTTGGCCTGACATTCTTAAACCCAATATGATTTCTATTCAAGCAAATAGTCCTTCTTCATGGTCCCTATATGATTATGTAGAATCTAATTATCACTCTAAGTATAGTGCATGCTCAGTAACAATTTGTTAGATCAAACTTTTGTTGCTCATTTACCTGAAATAATGTCTCTGAGTTTTCCTTTTCACTCCATGTTAGGTTGTATTCCTGCCAAAATGGAAGGAATTCCTTCCTACACAAGTAGTATTATCTCTCATGGGTATTACGTGACTATATATATGCTTGTATTTGCTACAATTTTGGTTTTTGGAATTATGTTTGCATTTTTTAGATCCCTATAGACTTCAACAAGAATATATTATATATAAGATATTGAATAATTATTTCTGTTCTTAAATTTCTTTAAATTACTGTTTCCAATTGAGATTTATTTTTTCTTTGAAATGACTCCTACTGTTATTCTAATAGTAATAAATATTTTGAAGAACAATGTAGTTTAAAACTACTTCCTTATAGATAACCACATGAGTGTTTAAAACTATATGCCAGTCACAGAACCAGGACTTATACCCAGAACTATCACTTTTCTCCTTTCAATGTTCCAGTAACATTTTAACCCATTTGGGCTGCCATAACAAAACACATTTCTTGCAGCACTGGAGGCTGTGAAGTCCAAGATCAAGATTCTGGCAGATTCAGTGTTGGCCTGCTCTCTAGTTCATAGATGGCTGATTTCTACCTATGGTCATGTATGATTAGAAGTGGAAACTTATCGCTCTGGGATCTCTTTTGATAAAGGCATTAGTTCCATTCATGAAGGCTCCATATTTTGTTCTAATCACCTCCCCAGATCATCATCTTCTAATACCATCTCCTTCAAGGTTAGGATTTCAACTTTTGCATTCAGAGGAGACAGAAGCATTGATTTAAAAAGAGCTGACAATGTGTCTGTAGCCAGAGGGCAACAGTTGATAGGAAAGATAGATGAATCTTCCTTTGAAAATGTCAACTTGAGAGTACGCATTGAGAGTGACAAAAAAAGTGAATTCTAGGCCAGCACTGTGGCTCACTAGGCTAATCCTCTGCCTGTGGTGCCGATACCCTGGGTTCTAGTCCCGGTGGGGGCGCTGGATTCTGTCCCTGTTGCTCCTCTTCCAGTCCAGCTCTCTGCTGTGGCCCGGGAGTGCAGTGGAGGATGGACCAAGTCTTTGGGCCCTGCACCCGCATGGGAGACCAGAGGAAGCACCTGACTCCTGGCTTCGGATCAGCATGGTGCACCGGCTGCAGAGTGCTGGCCGCAGCGGCCACTGGGGGATGAACCAACGGCAAAGGAAGACCTTTCTCTCTGCATCTCTGTCTCACTGTCCACTCTGCCTGTCAAAAAAAAAAAAAAAAGTGAATTCTAAATGTAAATATACCACATTTTAATAATATGGAGTCTATCTTCTAATTTTATGTAACATTGAAAGAATATTCATTTGAACATACTTGGGCATATTGTACACTAAGGAAAGTGAAACCTTTGGCAGAAGTAAGGTGCCATTCACATGGTTTATTAAGATCACAGACACATTATAGTTTAATTTCATTTGATGCTCATTTACTAAAATATTCTGCAGTTTCACACACTTCTCAAGTTTCCTACAATTTGAGAGCACTTAATTTTTGTGGTATATCACTTAAGTGTTCTTACTATCTACTATCCAGGTTGTATCTACTCATATGAAATGAAGTGGTAAACACTTTTCTAACTAACTAAATTAATCTATGTATTAGTTCTGGATTATTTGAACCAATTAAATCACTTTCATTAGAACAAGCTTATTTATCTTAATTCCCTGAATAATTGACCCTACTCTCCAGTTAAATTTCCCATCAGAGAAATCATATTCAGTATTAAAAGCCATGGTATTAAGATGTTGAATCATCCCCAAGGAATTAGAAGAATACAGCATAAAATTATCCATATCTTTCATTTTCAACCTTTTTTCTAGTGAATGCCTTAGTATACATATAAAATTAAAAAAATGTGATTCCCATCTGGAGTAAAAATTCGCCAGCCACGTTTTAATGCAAGGGGAATATTACTGTAAAATTCAGTTTTTAAATGAAAATTTCATTGATGCATATTTATATTGATATTGATGTTTATCTAGCAATATATTGATTAGCCTATCTATAATTGCAAATTAATTCATTAAAACCCATCTTATCCTGATATTTTAATCCTATAAGTCAATTTTACTCCACTTTTTAATATTTTATCTTATAAATGAAGACTATTATAAGGCACAGTAACAATTTACCCTTTGCTACAATGAGTCTTGTTATTATTATACTACTGTATTTGGGATTTGAAAAACTGAGTATTTTCTTCAAAGATTTTTCTTTTTAGACTCTTCACATACTGTAATGTAACTCATTTAATTCTTTTCTATAGCAGTAAAAAGACACATGTATTAATTATACATTCCATCTTGTACTTATTAATTTCAGTAGAGGAAAGTGGTTTTCCTGGCAGTGATCCTGAAATACAAGCCAGTGATCTCAATGACCACTGAGTATTCACATGGCATCAAAACATCATGCAGATATTTAATATGCGGCATCCAGACTCATTTCCCCTATGACACTGATGACTCTCCTTTAAGTCTTTCTATGGAATACCAGTGAAACAAAAAAAAAAAATCACACGAACAATATATAATTCATTTGTATTTAAATGTTTTATAAGTGAAAAAAATTTTTATTTTATTATATAATAACAGATATATTATGCTCGGATACATAATAAAGATAAATCCTTCTAAGACCACTGTTAGAATAAGACTAACAGAATAACAATTTCCATACCACTGATTTTTGCTAAGTAAAATAAGGTTGATATTAATTTGTGAAATCCATTTTTAGATAGTCGTCTGAGCTATCTGAATACCTAAACAAATATGTACTTGTATATTCTATATCTATTACTGAGACATCTATTTATTTTATTTTCTCCCTATATGCCAGATGGGCTCACTGGTTCTTCAGCATTCATTTAAGAAGAAACTCAAAATTATGTGGGTAGATGTTAATGTTTTGCAGAGTATAGCAGTACATATAGTTGAACATGAATTTTATTCAAAACAAACTCTGCCTCCTGTTTGCAAATGAAATAATTCTATGTAACATGGGTTGACATAAAATCTCTTTGATTATAGCATTGAAATGACAATTTTTTCTCAAATTATACAACTGGGCTGATTTTAGAAATAGGAGCTTTCTAGTGATACGGCTTACTTGAGTTCTTTGAGACGACTAAAGATAATTCAAACTAGAGATTAAATAAACTGTCAATATATTATATGTCACATTTTGACTCCTTTTAATCTTTTATCTTTGGTACAATGACCCACAAAATGATAGGAAACCCTGGTTAGCAATGTCAAAGAACTATTCCAGAATTTAGTATTCATTCACGTTTTCAGGTTGCACCTTTCCCTATACATTTTCACACTTCTACCATTTCAAATTTAATAATTAGATATTTTCTCATTGGTGTTTCTTCCCCTCAACATGTATCCCATATCATTCTTATTTCTTTATCAGTAATGGCCACTGTAAGTAGTATTAATTTCAGTCATGCTTATTAATATGATGGAGTTAATCATGACTGTGTTGGTAGCCTAAGATAGTATGGGAAAGTTTTCCTCCTGTTACACAAAATAAAATTTTCTGTTTTTATTTATTATTTTTATTTGTAAAACAATGTCTCAATAAAAGTTCTATAAAAATGTGATGTCCAGGAAAATCTTTTTGAGGCCTCCCATCAGAGGCTGCATAATGTACTCATTGTCCAAACTGCTGCACTCTGAAATCCATTGCCACAATGGTCTTGAGGTGTCACTTCTCAAGGACTGCCCTCAGCCAGTGACTGGGTATAGATGGCCTACCAAAGCAAGTTAACTCTTAACAGGACATGGGCCTCCTCTGAGGGGTGGCTTAGGCTTGCATGTCCGGCCTTGGAGAAAGCATCTTAGAACTGCACTACGGGCTTGATCTTCTACTCAACCTTCCATCTTTTCTTCCCATGGCAGCAATAGAACTGAATCAAGGCCTAATAGCTCTTGTGGGGTCTTCAAGATATCTACCTGTGTTCCTTCACTAGCATGTTTACACAAAATATTTTTCACATATAATCTTTCTTGCCTCATTTTGGAGGACTCAAACTAACCCAACTGGATGTGCAAAAATAAATATTAAGATAAGAATTTGGAATCATCTCATTCATCACCCAACAGGCAAAAAAAAAAAAAAAAATCATCTAGGTCAGTGGGTGAGGCAGGAGAGCTTCTTCCTTGATTTAGGGCCCCTGTTACTAAAATTTTACTGATTGTGCCTTGAAAAATGTTCAACTGTAGAGGAGAATTATTTTGCAGATGTGATTATTGGATGTTTAAATGATGATAGGGTAAACAATATGTACAAAGACTTTTGGGAAATGAGAAATTGAGGTCATTAATGGGCAGCTAAGTGCGTGAGAGTGAATTCACTCTGGTAGCTCATAAAGAAGACTTTGTTTCTTGCAGCAGAAGAGCTGACACTGTGGGATTTGGGGTAAATTATAGAAGAGTTGCAAACTCAAGAGATGTTTAAATGCTCAGATAATTTGAAGAATAGAACTTTAGCCTGGCACAGGAAACCTGGAGCCCTAAAAAGAATGTCTGAGCATGTTGATACGCAGATCCCCCCAGAAAACATCTGAATTCATGATTGTCAACCCATCTTTTCTAGTAGAACATCCTAAGTCTACTCTGCCTCAAAATACTGCACAATTTTCCTCCTAGGGAGAAAAAAACAAAAAACAAACAAACAAAAAAAAAAACCAGGAAAACAGGTATTTCTCAATATTACCTCAAAAACTTCTCCCACGTCTACAGTTAGCTCTCTGGCTGAAGTCTAGAGTTAAAGTTCAGCTTATGTTTTTGTGGAAATCGTGATCCTGAAAGAGATTAATCACTGTGGGGATCATAAGAATTTAATAGTGTATGTAAGAAGAATACAGGGCAGTATGACTAGGATTTGATTCTGAAATTGCTGGATCAAGGGAACCTGAAAGTAAGAATGGATAAGCCAGATTTTGATGAATTGGGATCACTTTCTCAGAATATGCAATGTGGCATTCTGGGAGTTTTCAGGGGTGAGTCCAACTTGCTGCTATGGTGGTAACTCTTTTAAATCTGGGACAAATTAGGAGTAAAGGCCAACATATTTGAATTGCCTGAGTTGTACTGGCAGGAGGATTAGAGATTCTGAAGGCAGTAAGCAAATAGGAATGGATTTATTGTGCCAGGAGGGAAAATGCACCGAAAGATGATGTCACATGGATGGATCTAGAGGACACATCATTCACCAAGGCCACTAGAAAACTGATGAGAGGGACACCTCTATCCCCAAGGTGTTCAGTGGGTCTCTAATTCACGACATAATACTGACGGTGGGAAACAATTCCACAGAGCTAGGTTTGCTAAAATCCACAGAGATAATGGAGCATATTAGAAGTAGAAACCAAGGAGCATCACTTCACTGTTAGGAAGCAACAGGCTATAGTGAATGCTATAGTGAAGGCTATAGTGAACAAGGTTGCAGGAGAAACCAGAGGGTTGTGACCTATATTAAGTGGCAGAGATGTTCAATATATTTAGTGTCCCTAAAGAAATAATAGATGATATTAATAGTTATAATTAAAAAAAATTAAAAGTCAAGAAACAAAGAGTAAAAAGCTGAGTAGGATCTCCACAACCAAAGGCTACAATCTCTTGTTTGTTTACTATAGCTGAGAGAATTTTGAAATCCGGAAGCCAATGACCAGAAAATATGCTGGATCATAAGAAGAAACTGTCCTATGATATGGTGAGTACATACTATACTGGGAAAAAGAATGCAGAAATATTTCAAGAATTATTAGACAGAGATCTGAGTTGAAATTGAATCTTGGAGACTCAACACATCATCATTATCCTATTTCCACCCCTTTTAGAGTGAGCTCATTGGATCTTGGTAGTGGATGAAATCTTGAGTCTTGATTAATGTCTGTATACACTATTCCCACTATATCCATGGTCCCATACTTTGATAATTTTCCCATTTCCTATGGGTATAATTGTAATTGATATCTTTGTCAGTAGAGTAGGTCTCAACATCAACCCTCTGAACAGTGAAGGAAGAGTGATCACAGTGGTCTGGCTCAGAGAAAATCCTGAAACTGCCCCCTGTGACCAAGATAGCAAATCAAAAACAATGCTGAACCCTGGAAGTGGAAAACATTGAAATGAGTTACTCTATTAAATCTTCAAAAGATGTAGACATTATGATTCCTCTCGTATCATATCTTCGTGTACTAGTCCAGTCGTGCTCTGCAGAAATTAGGTCGACATAGAAGAATGACTGCAATCCACATCATAGTCACCTATATAGCATCCTTGGTCCCAGTTTCTTGTGCTGAATATGGTATTATGTTAGAGTAAACTATCAGTGTCTCACAGATAGGAGATATGGCCATTGATTTTATAATTATTTTTTCACTCCTTTCAGAAAAAGAATATTAGAAACAGTTTAGCAGGATACAAAAGAACTTATAGTTTTATTTTAGATCTAAGAAAATTTCCCACCTTGTGTCACAATATAATCTGAAAAAATACAGATTGCCTGTGCATACCACAAAAAAAATTCATACTGTTTCGCACGGATGACATCATGCTAAGTAATGGATTAGAAGATTTTAGTGCACTGAAGTCCTTGTTATGGCACAGTAGCACTAGAGACTGAGAGATAACCCTATGGCTCATCAGGTATCAGCTATTTCAGTGAAGTATTTGGTCATAGATTGGTCAAGGATGCAAGGATATCCCTTTCAAAGCAAAAGACAGATTGCTGAATCTGGTCTCTATCACATAGCAGGAATCACAGGATCTCTTAGAACCCTTTGTGTTCTTGGGGGGCAACACATTCCAAGTCTAGAAATACTGCTCCAACCCATATACCAGGTAGAATGGATATCTGCTAGCTTTGAGGGGAGTCTAAAGGAAGAAAGGGATCTTGAGTAGTTACAGATTGCAATACTTGGCCAATGTTTGTGGCAGACACAAAGTGATGGGAGATATCACTGGTGGGAAAATATATTGTATGCGTTTTGTTGAAAACAAATACAATGACACCAATCTCACAACTATGGTCACAGAGGTAATCTTTCACAGCCAGCTGAAGAGAAAAAATAGACTGAAGTAGGTTAAGATTTGACTGTAAGCCAAAAATGGATGATGATTTAATCACAGCACTGTTCTTGTGAAGACAATAGTCCTGGATAGACAATAGGAAGGAAAAATCCTCCCAGGTACCTGGTACTGAAATACAGGTCATTTATTTTGTGTAGAAACAGATGTTACATGAGGTGAGGAGTACATGCATGCACGCCCACACACACACATGAGGAATCTTCAAAATGTTCATGTAAAGTTTGTATCATTAGACATAATTTCAATTTTTTGCACCAAAATAAACTTATTTTTTAATTTTATTTGTCACTTACTTTGTAGTCTCCCATACACATCATAGCAACAGAGAAGTATGGTCTCCTAAAAGAGATCAATCTACCTTTTGGTGGCAAATTAACTGCACTGGACTCCTTCCATCCTGAGAGGGCAATAGTTTGTGTTCCTAAAGATCGATATCTAGTCCAGGTATGGATCAAGTTTCAGCAATCATGGCTATGTAGTAGTTTCTAGGACACATGGTTCATAGACATCCCACAATAACTAGAAGACACGCTTTGCAAAGAAGGTGGTTTGGGAGAGAGACAATGACCACAGGCTGTACTAGTTGTATTATAAATCTCAGCATGTAGAAGAAGCCAGTTTCATGACATTGTAGGGGATCTTTGTAAAGGGACAGATGAAGTGTTACTTCAGAAACAACACTCTGAAAGGATGAATACCACCCTTCAGGATGCAGAGTACTTGTGAAATTAGAAACCTCTATGTGGATCTGTTTTTCTGATCAAAATAATATTTGCCTGTAGATCTGGTAATCAAGGGTGAAAGTAGAAGTGTTTGTATTTATGAATTAATTCATTGAGAGGTATGCTTCTTGTCCCTAAAATCCTGTCTCTACATTTATTCTCTTTCCAGCGATGCACTACGGGTCCTATTGGACTGTTTATTATCATGCTGTCATGGAACTTAAGATACATTGTCCCTAGGTATTTGGGGGCAAAGAGAGGACCATGTGGCAGAAGTAATTGATCCTTATCTATAAGCATATTTGGAAACTAGGTGATTCAATTGAGTGTCTCCTACTACTTCTTTCCCTCATTACGACTGGGAACAGACACATGTAGCAACCTGACCTGGTGTCTGGGCTTCTCAGAATTGAAAGAGTCACATCACCAGAACTTCTGAATTATGGATAGGTCAGAAGTGGCAGATTGAGAAAGGGCTGTGGAGGAGGAAGAGAATGATTTGCTAGCCTGTGATCAGCTGCACCCATGGGGCTATTGTTCATCCTGCAAGGATCTTTCTTCTAATTTACTCTCAGGGGGAGATTTTCTCAAGTATCATGGCGTAGCTGGCCCTGAATATACATGAGACAAGGAGTGTCCTGTAGCAGCAAAAGAAATATACCATCGGCCAGTGCCATGGCTCACTTTGCTAATCCTCCACCTGCGGCGCCGGCACCCCGAGTTCTAATCTTGGCTGGGGAGCCGGGTTCTGTCCCAGTTGCTCCTCTTCCAGTCCAGCTCTCTGCTGTGGCCCGGGAGTGCAGTGGAGGATGGCCAAGGTCCTTGGGCCCTGCACCCGCATGGGAGACCAGGAGGAAGGACCTGGCTCTTGGCTTTGGATCAGCGCAGCACGCTGGCTACAATGCACCAGCTGAGGCGGCCACTTGGGAGGGTGAACCAACAGAAAAAGGAAGACCTTTCTCTCTGTCTCTCTCTCTTTCACTGTCTAACTCTGCCTGTCAAAAAAAAAAAATATATATACCATCGAAATTTCCTATGAGGAAAATGATTGAATATAATTGTCAGATGTCTTCATTTGTTTTTTTTCTGGGTCCCTTTTCATTTCCCCTCCTTCACATTTCCCCCAGTATATAGTTGACACTGCTAATACTATATCAGTGTTTGCTTATTGGAGGACCCACGCTAACATTTAATAGAGACTTGATCATTTGTTATTTTCTATGTTTAGTTTTTAGTTTTTACATATATTTTGTTTGTCACTTATTTTTACCATATTATACTGATTTGTGTGTCAATTATCCCATAAGTGTTTTTTCTTTAAGGTTTATTTATTTATTTGAGTTACACAGAGAGAAAAGGAGAGGCAGAGAAAGAGAGAAAGAGAGAGAGAGAGTTCTTTCATCCTCTGGTTCACTCCCCCAAATGGCTGCAATGGCTGGAGCTCTGCCAATCCGAAGCCAAGTGTCAGGAGCTTCTTCTGGAAGCTTCTGGAGCTTCTCCCAGGTGGCTGCAGGGGCCCAAGGACTTGGGCCATCTTCTACTGCTTTTCCAGGCCATAGCAGAGAGCTGGATCGGAAGAGGAGCAGCCAGGACTTGAACCGGCGCCCATATGGGATGCCAGCACTTTAGGCCAGGGCTTTAACCCACTGCACCACAGCTCTGGCTCCCCCTATAAGTGTTTAATCATGTTAAGAAAGGGTGCTTATTTTTTTTATTTAGCACTCTAACAGCATTCCTAAAACATTCTCAAAAATAATAATCAATTTTAATAAAGTATGAAGGCATTATAAAAGTAGCAAAACATTGAAAATTAGTCATAATGTCAATACAGTCTCAGTTTGAAATCCACTATTGATATGAGATTAAAAAAAAATGACAGTTTTACTTGTTGAATAGTATGGTTAGTGATGAATTAAGCCTGTGAATATAGAGTGGATTAAAATTATTTCCTCGCAAAAACTGATGAAAGAGAGGAAAAGAATGGGAGTTTGAGGGGAAGGGATAGGAAGAGACATATGGCTATCTTCTTGAAACTGTACCAATAGAATACATGGAATCTGTTCTCTTTATGTGAATAAACATTTCTAAAAGCCAAACCAGTCTCCCTTTTAAAAAATATTCATACTCAAAATTCATTTAACTATTTTTGATATATCTTACAATAAATGGTTTTTATTTATGTTTAGTTAGGATCCCTGTGGAAAAGATAAGTCTTAACCAAAATTCTCTCTCTGCCTCTCTCTTATCTCTCTGTAACTCTGATATTCATAAAAAGAAATAAATATCTTAAAAAACAACATATAGTACATAATCAGTTACTATGATAAAAATTTCCATTAATAACACTGAAAATCCTTCCTTGAATTATTTTAGAAAACCCACAGCTTTACAAGAGGATACTCAGTTCTGAAAAAAAAAATAGAAAGAAAACCACACCTGTGGATGGTAGAAAATCAATTCAACCCTTTTGTAAATGACGTTGATTCAATATGGTTAATAATAAACAAAAGATAATTATGTTATTTTAAACTTTTAATATATTCCAGAAGTATTCTGAAATATTATTTTACATATGGTGTTATTTAATTCACAGAATAGTAAGCTAGTATTAGAATGAGATTATTTCAAAAGGTTATCAATGCATAAAAATAAGACATTAATACATCTAACTATAAGTTACTTAAATAAGGAATTAATTAAATGTCAACCACGGTAGGAATAAATGTCTGAGATGTATATTAATTTCAAGTTTATTATAGAGATATATAGCCAGAATAGTGAGCCTGGAACTACTGAAAAGAATGAACAAATCAAGAACAGATGCAGTGTTTGGGGAAAAATGCTTTCATTTGTTAGATTTCTTCTAGCGGCAGTTGGATCATTTATGGTCACTTTAATTAATAGCTCTTCCAAAAGTGATTACTTGTCAGAGAAAAGCACATATATATTGCAAATAAATTCTTAAGATAAACATGGCATGGATATTTTTATGGTCTACTAGGAAAGCACCTTTGCTGTGTGATGAGGCATGAAACTACAGCTGAAGTGTTTTACTTGCCTGAGGTGGGTACTAATGGGACAGTAAAATAAAATAACAAGGTTATGGTTCTTTTAGATATTATTGCAATTCACTATCAGCACTATATGATCTCTTCTCTTAAACTGTAATGGTTACATATACATTTGCATTAGAATAAAGTTAGTATTTTCTTCTACTTTCTGAATACATGGCTGAGATAAAATCATTTTATTTAACATAGTGAACTTTGCTCCCACATGGCAATCAATATTAGCTCTTGTAAATGTTTTCATTTCAGTTAGAGAATCTTGACCACATTTTTATCTGTATGTTTTAAAAAGTATCCTTAGAACTGTGAAGCTCTTCCAAATTAAACAATTTAATTTTATAGTTGAAGAGCATGGCCTCAGGATAGCATACACATGGACAAATCATGTACATTCAGGTAACATTATGCAATAAATTGTTTTTAAGCTTTGAAATGAGAGGATTTATTAGGATACTAACTCCTCACACTTACAACCAGAAGCATAAACAATTAAATATTTTTACTTCATTAGCAAAATGAATATCAACAGTTCTAGCTGTATAGTTCATAAATGTTCAACTCACCTTCTGTATTTCAAAGGCTATTCACAGAATGTGCAAAATGACACAAAAATAGTTAAGTATATTAAGTTCAAAATATCAGAATATTTTGTGATTCTCTGAATGGAAGTCTCTTAATTGGTTTATAGTTTTGTTTAACTAGTTTTTTTTTAAAAAGGTTTATTTATTTATTTGAAAGCCAGAGTCACACAGAGAGAGAAGAGGCAGAGAGAGAGAGACAGAGAGAGAGAGAGACAGAGAGAGAGATCTTCCATCCACTGGTTCACTCTCTAATGAGCCACAATGGCCAGCGCTGCGCCGATCCAAAGCCAAGAGCCAGGAGCTTCCTCCGGGTCTCCCACGTGGGTGCAGGGGCCCAAGGACTTGAGCCATCTTCTACTGCTTTCCCAGGACATAGCAGAGAGCTGGATTGGAAGTGGAATAACCAGGACTTGAAGTTGAGCCCATATGGGTTGCCAGCACTGCAAGTGGTAGTTTACCCACTTTGCCACAGCTCTGGCCCCTGTTTAACTAGTTTTTTAATGACTCAGAAAGACTAATAAAAGAAACGTTTGAAAGCATTTAATGGACAAGACGAATGAATTGAAATTACTCCCTCTGCTATTCCTTTATTATTACATGCATAAGGTTTATGTATGGAGCAGCTAGAACTCAGTTGTGACAGCCTATTTTTTGCTGGAAACAATGGGAAGAATTTGAGGAAGTGGGAAGAAAGATCTTTGATGAAAGTAGGGAATATAAATTCAATTGGTATAGAATCAGTCATTTCTTGCATCCGTTTAAATATAATATTTGTCTACACTGCATATTTTGTCCCTTTTCAAATGATCATTTCAACTCTATTTTCTTTCTTGTTTTACAGAAATAAAAGTCAAGAGGTGATAATTCTAATTATTCTTATACATTTAACTCAACTTTTAGTGGTCCTGGAGGCAGGAAAGTTGGTGCAGTAGGAGAATTTAAACATGGTAACACTCAGAAAGAGTGAGAAGTTACTTTCTGAACTTAATTGCTGTGCTCTTAAGACAACTTGAACTTCTTTGGCATATAGAATTAGTCTATGGCCATAACACCCTGAATGTACCCGATCTCGTCTGATCTCAGAATATAGAAATAGTTGCTTCTGGACTCAAAAAAGTGATAAACTTACCATTATTTTAATAAAAATAAATTGGTAAATAAGTCCTGAAGCCTATGTGGTAACAGGATACTGAAAGGAAAGGTGGGGCTCATTGCAAGCCAGTCCTGTGCTGTTTCTCAGTGTGGTGAAGGAGGTCTACCTTGAAAAGTGATTCTCAGCACCTGCACTCCCATATGGTCACTGACGAGTTTCAGCTGCTCCACTTACGAATCGGCTCCCTGCTACAGCGCCTGGAAAAGCAGTACAAGATGGCTCATGTCTTTGGATCCCTGCACCCACAAAGGAGACCCAGAGGAAGCTCCTGGCTCGCTTGTTCTCTCTCTCTTCTCTCTCCTCTCTCTCTCTCTGTAACTCGACATTCAATTAAATAAATCTTTTTAAGAAAAAAGAAGTTACTCACTTTTCTTAAGTAACTTCCCTCAAAACACATTGTAGGGAATTACTCTGCTATTTAATTTCCTTTTCTCTTACAGTGTTGAATTAGAAACACTTAAATATACTGATTTAGCTTGTAAAGTAATATAAATCTTGAACAATCTCTATTCCTGCAGTGTTTTTTATCTCATCATATTGGCTGAAGTGAAGATGAATTATTGATTTGAATAAGAAATATTTCATTTCCATTTAAAAATAAAATAAATAAATAATAAAAGCGATTTTACAATGCTACAGTATTTCCAACCAAGCTTCACATTAGACAAATAGACAATTTATTTTCTTCTTTTCACTTCCTCCTTTTCATTAATCTATCATGTACACAATGTTTATAAGATTGTTTTAGCTCTCCAGTTTTTCTTCCTTTTTCTCTTTGTGACATTGAATTAGCATCTGAGAAATTAATTGCGTCACCACTTAATGCTTGCTGTTCTATTGTCTGATATTGGCTTCTCTGTCCAAAATAGTTCTACTTACATCATGAGCAGAGAGCAGCCTGAATCTTTACAGCGGTTGCTTTTTGACAGCTCTTGTCTTCAATGATAGCAAAACAGAGGCTCTATTAGATAGACTTACTCAGTGTGTTTCTGCTCTTTCACTACATAAACAAACCTGAATTTGCACACACACACACACACACTGAAAAGCATATGTTGTATAACTCCCAGCTATGTTTCCCCAAATGATTTCTTTTAGGATTGTGAATTCAGTTTATATTGGGATACAGACATGTTGTAAGGCCCAGATACATACTATTGATGTGAAAAACAAAAATGTTATAATGGATCTATCAAAAATCACTATTGGGGCCACTTTTGTAGTCCAGCAGGTTAAGCCACCACCTACAATGCCAGCATCCCATATTCGAACTGTTTGTTCCTCATCCAATGCAGTTCCTTGCTAATGCACCTGAGAAAGCAGTGGAAGATGGCCCAAATGCTTGGACCTTTGCACCCACATAGCAGAACTGGATGGAGTTCCTGGCCCCTGGCTCCTGGTTTCAGCCTGGCCCAACCTCAGCCATCATGGCCATTTAGGGAGTGAACCAGTGGATGGAAGACCTTTTTCTCCCTGTGTTTCTCTCCTTCTCTGTATCTTTGCTTTTCAGATAAATAAAACAGATCTTAATAAAAAAAAAATAGAAACACTGTCTTGGGCTGACATTGTGGTGTAGCAGGTAAGGCTACCATTTGTGACACTGGCAACCCATATGGAGTGCAGGTATGGGTATTGGCTGCTCTGCTTCCAATCCAACTCCATACTGGATTGAAAAGGAAGTGGAGGACCACCCAAGTGCTTGCGCCACTGCCACTCATATGGGAAACCCGGATGAAGTTCCTGACTATTGACATCAGCTTGACCCAACTTTAGCCGTGGCAGCCATTTGGGGAGTAGAGCAGCAGATGAAAAATTTCTCTCTCTCCTTCCTCCTCCATTGCTCTGCTTTTACACAAATAAAGAAGTCTTCAAAATGTTACTGTCTTACAATAGTATTCTATTATTAAGGACTTGGATAGAAATTGGAAAATTAGGGCAGGAGGTAGAACTTTAAGCTGAAGGTAAAAAACTAAATATGAATGAAATACAGTCACAAACAATAGAGTAGAATAACACCAAAAACTTCCTGACTTTTTTTTTTCTTGTGGTAAAATTTTTTCTGAAGAGTAAGGTAGCCGGAAACGTAAGAGGCACAGGATTCTTAGATGAGTAAAGCTATTTGATTAATATATAATCAAAATTTTAGCAAGTGATAAAAAAGATAGGATTGTTTAGCTTTTGGTTTTCTTTGGAGTTTAAAATACAGGAGAAAAATCTAAAAGAAGAAAGCAATTTTGATTCTAAAAGTTCTTAATAACTACACCATCTATTAATTTTTTTAGTTTTATTTATGTTTAACAGACAAAAAGAAAACTTCATTTTATGTTTAAAGAATGTCTTTGCAAGTGACATTTGAACTGTGTTAGTTCATGAAATGTAGATCTGTCGCTCAAATGATCAGGTTTCATTTATTTGTGAAATAGTGATGTCTTCTTTCCATTCTAAATGGGACGACTGTGGTGGCAGTTCTAAACATCCTGGGCTATATAAATAATATCTAAATAACTACGTGCTCTCCAATTAGCCATAAGTGAAGAGGTTTATAAAACGAATATAGTATATAGTTTAATGCAGAATAAGAAATATTTGATTGCTCTAAAATGCTTCTTGGATTTTTTTAATCCACTGACATATTGTTGATGCTTTTAAATGTGTGTCAGCTGAAATGATCTGTAGCTTTAGAAGATGGGAAAAATAATTATGTGGTATTCCTCACTTTCTCTGGCTCTCCTTTCAGTGACAAAATAGTACACTATTCGGAGAGGGAAAGAAAACTGATTGGTGAATTGAAAGACACGTATGTTGAAACTGGCAGGACTATTAACTATATAATTGATCCTGCTGCCACAGGACCCTGTGATGATTTCTCAATGGGGAAATGGGAAAATTCAGGCATATTAAGAAGGAAGATATATTTCTGAGCTTAGGAAGAGTGATTCATATACTCCCATTTTCATAGAAGATTGAATCAATCTATGCTTTGGAGAACAATAAGGATGCTTCTAGGACTTATCAACTATGAATCTATCTGGACTTAATGGGATTCTTATAAAGACTTGTGCGATAGCATACTTTCCCATGTTTAGATTTCTAAGGAAGAAGCATATTAAAGTGAACGAAAATACTGTTATTGTGAAGTCATCGAAACCCATAAAGTTAAAATATAATTTCTCAAGTGCATTCCTTACAAACTAGGAGACTATAAGCACAACCATTTCTTTACTATCTTTTTAAATTGAAGCAAAGTGCAGCCAACTAACTACTACTTAATAAAAGCAATAGAAGCTCTTCCTTTTGCAGAAAACATTTTTCATCTGCCAAGTGCCAAAAAGGAATATTAATATTGATTCAGACTCAGATATGAATCCTGACCTCAAAAGGACTGAATGTGATTAGCTTGTATGTGCATGGGCCCCATGGATTATGAATTCTGACTTTTTTCTTCATGATAGCATTTTAAATCAAAGCAATTTGAGCTTTCTCTAGTAACATTGAAGGTCTGTATATATTTAAATGGTTTGGAAACAGTCTGTAAAAGACAGAAAACTGATTTTTTTTTCAGTTATTTTACACAGCATCATTCCATCTACTGTTAAGATGTTTTTGCAAAATAATTTTAATGAAATCAAAGAGATAGAGTGCAGTAAATATATGTTTTGTATTTGCCAGCAATATAGATAGGGTCATACACAGTAGATTAAGAAAAATCAGAGATAATAAAGTACATTTGTTTCCTTTTAAAGAGAACATTTTTGTCATAACAACAAGCTGATTCCAGAATATGTAGAAACCACGTATAATCTAGCTCCAGGAATTATTTCTAATTGTCTTTTATTGATCTGGGTGACATAAAAATGTAGAATCTCTTTTAAAGAAGTGATTTTTTGGGATTCCAAAAGCATAGATTCAAATGACATAGTGGTCAGGACTGGCTGTACCAATCTTGAAATGGCGTTCATGACGCTCCAGAGTTTCACTTCCATATTCAGAAACATTGTGGAATGATTACATGTTCTCTTGGATACTTCCCTAAATTTACTCCTGGTGATGTACATAATCCATAAAGTCCATTTAGCTTATAGAAAATAATTCATGTCCTCAAACATAAACACATGCCTTTTATTTTAGTTTATTTGTCTTTGTTATTATTCCCCCCAATTCTATCATTTTATTTGTTCCCATGTCTCTTCTGTTTTTTGCATTTTTTCTCATTTTCTTTCTCATTGTCTGTTCCCCTTACTCACATATTTGTTGTTGAAAATTTTAAATAATCCATATTACCATGGAGGATATTGTGGCTTTCTCATGTACCAAGATGTCCAAGTACATCATTTCATTACTCAGTTTCTATTGATGCTATGCTGACTGACAACATGCAAAGCCAGAGAGAATGATCTATTAAGAAGTCAAGAAAATGTGCACATTAAAAGATAGATAAACATTATTATTTTCAATCATTAAATTTTGGTAAAATAGCGAGTATAATTTGAAATGTGATTCTGAAAATATTTTTGATAAAATATTGCATGCTCTTCCAATCCCTCCCAACAAACCTGAAATGCTGTGTTGGCTACTGTGACACTGGCGACTATAATAAAGAACGAGTTTTGCTTGTGATTATGTTTTTGTGTCAATTCTAATTATTTCAAATTAGTTGCAGAAATGGTCCACCTGTAGAGACTAACAAAATTCTTGGCTTCAAAAGATGTTCTGGCCCCAAAGGGGATTGTTTGCATCTTTCATTTCTTTCTTTGTTTAGAATTGTTGTATGATATTTTAGGATTTGCTTAGTTAATTATGCCTTAAAAGTGTCTGCCGGGGTCTTTAGGGGTTCAGACTATTTATGTCTTATAATAAGCTTTTGGTGATAAAAATATTATTCTCATATTTCTAAAAAATCATTGTATACACATGAGGACCCTAATTGCTTTCCTTTGTGGATCTTCCAGGAATTTACACCGGATGACATGACACCACAAAATACTCCCAACTGTTTGAGGATTAAGCAGAATGAGAAGAAAATTACAGGAAGCAGCTGACAGCTAGAGGTGCCCAAAGGTAGACAGAAGTAAGGTGGGTGAAATTTTCCCTGAGTGAAACCTTATGTACAGCTAGGTGTCCTGCTGCCCCCATCCCTTCTTTCTACTCCTGATCTGTCAAATGCAACAAAAGAAACTCCAAAACTACTTATGGGGAGCTACAAAGCAGACAAATAAGCACATATCTAAGCATTTATTTTATGGGTACAGATATTACTGGGGAGAGGAGAGGGCAACAGGTGTTTATTGAGGGAATCAGGATGAAAGACAATGTTGAGTCTTGTTGAGCATTTCGGAAGCCCCTGCGATATCCTCTGTGACACAGTGGATTGGGTCAGCACAGGGTAGTGGTCTGTGAACTGACCAGCTATATTGCATCACCAGAGGGTGGTAGTTGGTGAGATGGCCAGCTTCATTGTGTTAGCACAGAGTGGGCATTAGTGAGCCAGACAAATGCATTGTATTAGCACAGGTGGTAGGCAACTAGCCAGCTGTAGTGGATCAGCATAGAGGGCTAGGCAGCATAGAGGGGTGGCCGGCTGCATAGCAACAACTGAGGGTTGTCATCCGTAAGATGGGCCTTTGCACTGGGACAGCACAGGGTGGTAGTCGGTGAACTAACCAGCTGCATTTCTTTTGAAAATATTTTTTGTCTGATAAATTTTCCCAAGCCTTTGATCCTAAGGGGTGATAGGAGATGATATTTGAGGTGCTTGGCGATGTGGAATTATTAATGTAAAGGAAACATATATACTCTAGTCCAATTGGAAGTTTTAAGGGAAGACATTGCATAAAGATTAGTTTCTAATATTGTGTAAAACTTATTAGGTTTCAAAAAAACCAGTGAGCTCAGTAGTAAAGCTGTATTTTCAAGGAGTTAAATAAACAAATGCAGCTCTATGGTCCATTTTATGAGAGGAAATTATGGGAGAGGGATTTTAAAATGAAATTTGTCTGATAGGTAAAACTGGTATAACCCATAAAAACAGAAAAACTCATTAAGTAAGGAAATTTAAGAAATAACTATATTTATATCTTTCCCATAAGAGACATGGGAAAACCCTAGTGGAAGGCTAAAATAGCATGCAGAGTAAAACAAACTAGAATGGCTAGAAAAAGAGTAGCTATAGAAAATTAGGTGTCTTAATAACAAGACTTAGTTTTAAAGTTATAATCCATATGTTCCTATTTTCAATTTATTTAGTGTAATTTTCTTCTTATTATTGTTATAAACCTGCTGTGTGGATTATCTTCACATTTCTTACTGGGGAGGCAGCTGTCATGTGGAACTTCAGCTATTTTTATCCATTATAGAAATATAAGTAGCATGTCATTTTAGCAGGAGCACTCTTAATGATAATTGCTTTTGTAAACCTATGCCAAAAAAGGTGGACCTAAAATGATTATAATTACTGGCTTAAAGTTACTCTTTATAATGCTAGTGGACTGAACATGTTCCATCCATCACTGAGTTTTCTTGTTGCTGCTTTTAGTTGATATCGCCTGTCTGACCCCGTCTCACCGCCTTCAGCACTGTCACCCAGGAGCAAGCTGTGTGCATACCTTGAATTACGGCAGTTCCCTCTGATCCGACACTTCTGTTTCTATTACTCTGCTCTTCAGTCCCCTTTGTCCCTTCACGGACAGAGTGTCATTTAAAACGTTAGATTAACTAAAACATATGGCCTTCCATATAACAGCCTAGAATTCCATATAACAGTCTAGCAAGTCCTCAGAGGGACCTGGCCCTGGTTACTTCTCTGGATTAATCCCTCCCCATCTGTGTTTTGCTGCCTCCACACCAGCTTTACCACTCCTGCACCAGGCAAAGAAAGCTCCTCGAGACCCATGAAACATACTGCTTCTTTTATTTGAAGTGTTCTACTCCCAGATATTTGTTTCTACACTTATTTACCCCCTCAATGCCTTTACTAAAATACTGACTACTGTTATTGCAGTTTAACATTTTTCTTAATGTGTTCGTTAAACTGCAGTAATAGCAACTTTTAGCAAGTCTGTCTAGATTTTCTCACTATTGCTAATTAATATAGTTTAGATTTTAAAATTGTGAAAAACTGTTATGAATGAGGCTGGCACTGTGGTATAGTGGGCTAAGCCTCAGCATGCAGTGCTGGCATCTCATATGGGTGTTGGTTCATGTTCTGGCTGCTCCTCTTCTGATTCAGCTCTGCTAGGGCCTGGGAAAGTAGTGGAAGATGGCCCAAGTGCTTGGGCCCCTGTGCCCTCATGAGAGACTGGGAAGAAGCTCCTGGCTCCTGGCTTCGGATCAGCTCAGCTTCGACATTTGAGGCCATTTGGGGAGTGAACCAACGGATGGAAGACCTCTCTGTCTGCATTTCCCTCTCCATGCCTGTAACTCTACCTCTCAAGTAAATAAATACATCTTTAAAAAAAAAATATTACGAATTACCTTAAGCACTCATTCTTCATCATTCTAATCCATTTTCTGGGTAATATCCCAAGTTCCTATGTATAGAACCTATAAGTAAGTGAATGCAGAATGTAGTCATGTGAATATGTATAATAATTGTTAATAATGTATAACTAAATCATGCATAATACGTATACTTATATAATCTTGGGGCCTGAGCCGTGGCGCAGTAGGTTAATCCTCTGCCTACAGTGCCGACATCCCATATAGGCGCCAGTTCTAGTCCTGGTTGCTCCTCTTCCAATCCAGCTCTCTGCTGTGGCCTGGGAAAGCAGTAGAAGATGGCCCAAGTCCTTGGGTCTCTGCACCCACATGGGAGACCTGGAAGTAGCACCTGCCTCCTGGCTTTGGATTGGTGCAACTCCAGCTGTTGCGGCCATTGGGGAGTGAACCAGTGGATGGAAGACCTTTCTCTCTGTCTCTCCCTCTCACTGTCTATAACTCTACATCTGAAATAAATAAATACAACATCTTTAAAAAATTATATGATCTTAAAAGAAGTCCCATTCTTTAAAAATATATAATTCAATTTGAAATCAGTATAAAATATTTATGTAGAAATATTTTAGTTACTGAATAAGCTTTTTTCTTTGTATTTTTAAAATATTTAAATATATTTAAATAAAATATTTAAAATATTTTATTTGTTAGAAAGGCAGAGTGACAAAAAGAGAGAGGAAGACAGAGAATGAGAGTGGACAACAGAGAGGTCTTTTATCTGCTAGTTCACTCCCCAAATGACTGCAATGGCCAGGAGTGGACCAGGCCAAATCTAGGAGCCAGGAACCCCATCAAGATATCATACATGGGTAATGGGCCACCTTCCACTGTTTTCCAGGCACGTTAGCAGGAAGTTGGGTAGGAAGCAGAGCACCCAGGAGTCCAAATGACACTCTAATATGAGATTTTGGTTCACAAGTGACAATTTAAATTGCTGCATCACAACATTGTTCCCTATTTTTGCATATTTTTATACGGAATTGTCAAATTTCCTATGTAGCTCAATAAACCATAAGGGAAACTGGAGGCAATACACAGTCCATTCAAAATGTTTTTGTGGTAAAATACTTTTTTGTACCTTTTAGGTAATTTGTTTACATTGTTAATTATTTGGGGGTAGGAGAATGGTATGTTTTATAAAAATATGTAGTTGTTAAAAAAATTCCCAAACATTTTCAGTTTTAATGATTTTTTTGATTTAGTAATTCAGGATTGGTTAAGTCCTAAAGTGCCTCTTTCCATAGTTCTTATGTTGATAAGCCACTTAGAAAATATGTTGTAACAGGAGCCAGTGCTGTGATGCAGTTGGTTAAGCTACTGCTTGTAATGCTGCTATCACATATCCCATCTCAGAGTGCCAGTTCGAGTTCCCAGTGCTCTGCTTCCAGTCCAGCTTCCTGCTGATAAGCCTGGGAAGGCAGCAGAAGACAGCACAACTGCTAGGGCCCTGTCACCCATGTTAGAGACTTGGGTGGAATTCTTGTCTCATGGTTTTGGCCCAGCCCACTCAGCATTTGTGGCCTTTTAAGAGTAAACCAGGCCGGCACCACAGCTTAATAGGCCAATCCTCCACCTGTGCAAATAAATTCATATTTGATTACTCATCTTTTTATTTATTTTTCATGAAAAATGGACATATTTTCCTTATTGTAGTGATCCATAAAATTTTGGATAGGGCCGGCGCTGTGGCTCAATAGGCTAATCCTCTGCCTTGCAGCGCCGGCACACCGGGTTCTAGTCCTGGTTGGGGCACTGGATTCTGTCTCAGTTGCCCCTCTTCCAGGCCAGCTCTCTGCTGTGGCCCGGGAGTGCAGTGGAGGATGGCCCAAGTGCTTGGGCCCTGCACCCCATGGGAGACCAGGAGAAGCACCTGGCTCCTGCCTTCGGATTAGCGTGGTGCGCCGGCCATAGCGCGCTGGTCGCAGCGGCCAATGGAGGGTGAACCAACAGCATAAAGGAAGACCTTTTTCTGTCTCTCTCTCTCTCTCACTATCCACTCTGCCAGTCAAAAAAAAAAAAAAAAAAAAAAGAGTAAACCAGTGGATCGAAGATTGATCTCTCTTTCTCGTCCTCTGTCTCTCACACTCTTTCAAATAAATAAATAGCTTTTAAAATATCATAATAAATATACTCAATCACTATTTCTGAAAATGTTCCTATTAACATGTGAAGACAATTATCTTTCAATAAAAATGTCAAATTATATATTTTATGCTTATTGTATATGTTTAAGATGTCCTATATAGAGACATATAAATATATATATATATATTGAAATGATTACTATTGTCAAGCAAATTTACATTTTCTACTACCATATAAATTTTTGAGTTATTGTCAATTTTCATTATGCCTATGTTCAATGAAATTAGAAAAATGGCTATCTATGTGAACTCACAAAAACCCAAAACCTTACTCTTCTCTCAAAGTCAAGACCTGTTGGTATTTTCTTGAAGACTGGATTCACATTACCTGATATACAAGTGCATTTATATTTCTAATGATATTTCATGACATATTCAGTAGTTACAGTAAATTTATTTTCTTTGTTCTGGAAAAAGTAGCACTCCTAATTCAGTAATATTTTAAACTTTAGAATTTTAATCTTCACACTTCTTGCACTTGCTATTTTATTATTTCAATGCACATTTTTCTTAAGCAACCAATTTTTTTAGGTGCATATTCAGTAGTTTTACATTCATAAGTGCAAACTGTTTTTAAATTTATTTTATTACAGAATTCAAATCAATTTAACATTTTCTTAAGGATGGATGAATCTGGTCATCTTATTTACTTGTCAGATCACTGTGCTCTGTTTAAAACAGTTTTATATCACTATGAATCAAAGTACTTTTTTTCTAAACAATGACCTTAAATAAATTCATATTGGATTACTCATCTTTTTATTTATTTTTCATGAAAAATGGACATATTTTCCTTATTGCAGTGATCCATAAAATTTTGGATAGGGCCGGCGCCGTGGCTCAATAGGCTAATCCTCTGCCTTGCGGCGCCGGCACACCAGGTTCTAGTCCCAGTCGGGGCACCGGATTCTGTCCCAGTTGCCCCTCTTCCAGGCCAGCTCTCTGCTGTGGCCCAGGAGTGCAGTGGAGGATGGCCCAAGTGCTTGGGCCCTGCACCCCATGGGAGACCTGGAGAAGCACCTGGCTCCTGCCTTCGGATCAGCGTGGTGCGCCGGCCACAGCGCACTGACAGCGGCGGACATTGGATGGTGAACCAACAGCAAAGGAAGACCTTTCTCTCTGTCTCTCTCTCTCACTATCCACTCTGCCTGTCAAAAAAAAAAAAAAATTGGATAAAGTTTTAAATGAATCTTATGGTGAAAATAAGATTAAGTATTGCACATATATAATTGAAACGTCTCTTGAAATATGTTTTCTTGTTAGACCCCAAATCAAGCAAAGATAGAGAATATAAAAGAATCTGTATTCAAACATGTCATCTCCTTGTTCTCATATATTAGTGCTCAGTAAAATAGCCCTCGAAAACTGAAGTCAGTAAATACAACTCAAGTAGACAAGCCCCAAATGTCTACATCTTTCAATGATCCCCTTGTAAAATTAACTCTGAACACTCACAATTGTAATTGCATATGACACTTCTGAAAATATTTGGATTCTTTTGATTTTTAAAAACCTGATTTGCTAGAATTCAGAGGATAATATCAAAATATCAAAATTTCTAGAAGTCATGGGCCCAAGCTGTGGTGAATTGGGTTAAATCCCCAGCCTGCAAAGCTGGCATCCCATATGGGCACCAGTTCAATTACTGACTGCTCCACTTCAAATCCAACTCCCTGCTAATGTGCCTGGGAAAGCCCAAGTCCTTGGACTCTGAACACGCATGGGAAATTTGGAGAAAGCTACTGGCTCCTGGCTTTGGATCAGCTCAGCTCCAGCTGTTGCAGTCATCTGGGGAGTGAACCAGCGGATGGAAGACCTCTCTCTCTCTCTCTCTCTCTCTCTCTCTCCAGATCCATCTTTCAAATAAAAAAAATTAAATAAATCTTAAAAAAAATTTCTAAATGTCAAATCCTGATCCATAGCTAAACATATTGTAAACAGAATGATTATGGGGATACATGTAGTGCATCCATTAAGGTTTGGATTATTCAGAAGAAACACAGATTACATTGGGACATACATTTCTGACTTTAATGAGAATTTGTGTGTAAATCAAAGTTCTTGATACGTACTACAGAAAAGTGACGCTTTAAAATGTGTTCCTATTCACAAGCACAACAAAAAAAAAATAAAACAGTTCTATGTAATAAACCAGTTGCCAGTCAAAAATAATTAGTTCTTATGGTACAACATCAAATGTTTCTATTTTTTCTGCCAATATTTTATTTACTAGGTTTTCATCATTTTAAAAATTAACCATAAAAAATGATTGTGATGTTTGGACATGGAGGATGGATGTTACATACACTTACTTTTTCATTTGAATCAGTGAGAAAAAAATGCATATCAGTATTCCAAATCACAGCAACTCCAGTCCCAAGGTAGGAAGTGAGAGAAGACTCCTTCTTCATCAACACTGCCACCTTAAGTTGATCCTGAGAACCCTAGACATTCAAATTCTCTTTTACTCTTCCTGAAATAAAAGAACCCATGCCCCCAACCTGAATAAGGATACTAATGGCAATACCAAGCATTGTTACAGCATTTATTATACTCTTGGTCCACTCCATGAGCATTGAATGAATCAACTTATCCTGTCTCCATTTTCTCTCTAAGGAGCTTGTCCTATTATTTTATCCACTATTGAGATGAAGAAAACAAGGCACAGAAGTGTTAAGCTTAAAGCCATCCATCTATTAGGTGGAAAGAACACATAAACTCAGCCAGTTGGGCTCCACTGTGCAATCTCTCTCTTTTTTTTTTTTTTTTTGGACAGGCAGAGTGGACAGAGAGAGAGAGAGACAGAGAGAAAGGTCTTCCTTTGCCGTTGATTCACCCTCCAATGGCCTCTGTGGCCAGCGCCCCACGCCAATCTGAAGCCAGAAGCCAAGTGCCTCTCTTGGTCTCCCATGCAGGTGCAGGGCCCAAGCACTTGGGCCATCCTCCACTGCACTCCCTGGCCACAGCAGAGAGCTGGCCTGGAAGAGGGGCAACTGGGACAGAATCTGGATCCCCGACCGGGACTAGAACCTGGTGTGCTGGCGCCGCAGGTGGAGGATTAGCCTATTGAGTTGTGGCGTCGGTCTGTGCAATCTCTGTATCACTATATCAGTGCTTCATACGTGCATCAACTCTAGACCTTGTTGAAATGTGGGTACAAATTGAATAGATCTAGTTTACAGGCTTGTGCATTTCAGCAGAACAGATATCGACTAGCCAAAGCATTATATTATGCAGTAAAAAAAAAAAAATTAAAGGTTGTCTTTTGTCATGCTTCGATGATATCAGGTTTTTCATAGTTAAAACCAGCGGATGGCTTGAGGTGCTCACATCCAGAAAAGCCTTAGGTAAGATACCTCTGTTCTCATTGCACCTGCTACATCAGTCCATTTTCCTATAATCTGGTCATGTTGTTTTTGAGGTGAAAAAAATCCCTCAATAAGAATTAAGGATGTGATCCTTGGTCATGCAGATTTACAATAAGACTGAACCTCTGGAAGTATCTGATGACAACATCAATACAAAGTTCAGAACTGTTTTATTCTAATCGCAGTGGCAAATGGAGAGTCCCAGTGTTCCACAATAGTGTATTTTATGTCCTAAAATGGAGGAACATCATGGCCATGAAAAGGAAGAACAGTGTGCCCATCAGTGCATACACTCATTTTGGGATCCAGGCTCAGATAGTAATAGCAGATTTTCAGAAGGTCTTTCCATGGGCGACTGGCTATAAATTGTTCCATCTGGGCTCATCACCAATGTCCACACATATGTACATTGCCTCAAGTTCTCATTGAAAACCATGGGTTGAACGAAGGTCGGCAGATCAAGCCTTATATACTGATGAGTATGGTGGCTAAACTCGTGTATGAGAAACAGTTTGGCCCCTACTCCACTGAGCCAGGCATTGCTGAGAAGGACCTGCAGATCTTTAGGCACTTCTAGTCTGGAGACCTCATCTACTGCCCTGCAATGACCAATGACTTTTTGCTGGTGGCACCTGTGCTAAATAAATACATGGGATGTGTGATTCCTTCTAGGATCCCTTCAAATATTTATAACACTTGTTTAAGCCATCTCCAAAGTCATACTGAATGCTGTGGGCCAGGATGCAGTGTCAGGCATACAAGTCATTGTTCCCATCCTTGAAAAGGACAAAATCAACAGCTGGCCACTGAAGCCTCATGGAATAACCCTGATCACAGAACACCTCCCCCTGTTTCTTTGTTACATAAAGCAGCTTGGCGTAAAACAAACAAACAAACAAACAAACAAACAAAAAACTCCAAAACAACAACAACAACAACAACAACAAAAAAGTGGGGGTTGAACTTCAAAGTCAGATGTGAGATTCTACAAACATATCCAATATTTTATCACTTCTAGGCACTGTTTTAAATAATTTAAGATTTTCTTAATATGTACCTTTGTGGTCTTTTTGCAAATATGAAATTTCAGTGGGGCTATTCTAGGGTAATATAAATCTCTTTTTCTGAAGAGTACATATTCTGTTCAATAATTTGGGGGATTCATGTAAATGACTGAAACTTTTTTTAAGATTTATTTATTGACCGGCGCCATGGCTTAACAGGCTAATCCTCCACCTTGCGGCACCGGCACACCGGGTTCTAGTCCCGGTTGGGGCGCCGGATTCTATCCTGGTGGCCCCTCCTCCAGGCCAGCTCTCTGCTATGGCCCGGGAAGGCAGTGGAGGATGACCCAAGTCCTTGGGCCCTGCACCCGCATGGGAGACCAGGAGAAGCATCTGGCTCCTAGCTTCGGATCAGCACGATGCGCCGGCCGCAGCGGCCATTGGAGAGTGAACCAACGGCAAAAAGGAAGACCTTTCTCTCTGTCTTTCTCTCTCACTATCCACTCTGCCTGTCAAAAAAAAAAAAAAAAGGATTTATTTATTTATTTGAAAGACAGAATTACATCCAGTGGTTCATTACACAAATTATTGTTAACACTGCTTAACATCTACACAACCATGAACAAAAGTTTAGATGAGATATTTATACCATTTCTTTCAACGTTGTTATAATTTAAGATGGTGATTTTTAGCTTTGTCCTACAATAGACTTTTGGCTAGACTTTTTATTGATTCCTGGAACATTTCAAAGTATTTTATAATTCTTCAAAAGCTTTTCTTGAAGAAATTTACTGGACATGCAATAAACATTTCTCAGATTTATTATGTTTTACATTGAATGACCTCAGCTAGCTCTGATACAATTTTATCCCTGGTGTATTAATATTTTCATCATTTTTTTGTGAAATACATACAATAATCACACCACCAGCCTCTTGTGACTTCTAACCAACTGGAAGGAAAATCACATATACTTTTTGGGAATCTCTGGGAAAATTTGGAATAATTAAAGTTAGATTAGCCTAAAAAGGAAATCAGTTGAGATTTAAGTATTTATTTAAAATGTTTTTTCTGATTATGATTAATATCCAGCTGCTTTAGATTTATCAAAGACTATTAATATGCAAGTGTCCATCTACATCCCATGAGAAGCTAACCATTTTCTCAAGGATCTTTTGCCATAATACAAAAGTACCTATCCTGGTTTACTCCTTTGATGTCAGAATGTAGCACATCGAGATAAATTTTACCTTCAATTGTGCTGGAATTGTCTTTTAAGATTTATTTATTTATTTGAAAGTCAGAGTTATAGAAAAAGAGCAGGAAGAGGGAGAGACAGAGATCTTCCTTCTGTTGGTTCACTCTTTTTTTTTTTTTTTTTTACAGGCAGAGTGGACAGTAAGAGAGAGAGACAGAGAGAAAGGTTTTCTTTGCCGTTGGTTCACCCTCGGATGGCCGCTGCGGCCAGCACGCTGTGGCCGGTGCACCGCGCTGATCCAAAGGCAGGAGCCAGGTGCTTCTCCTGGTCTCCCATGGGGTGCAGGGCCCAAGCACTTGGGCCATCCTCCACTGCACTCCCGGGCCACAGCAGAGAGCTGGCCTGGAAGAGGGGCAACTGGGACAGAATCCAGTGCCACGACCGGGACTAGAACCCAGTGTGCCGGCGCCGCTAGGTAGAGGATTAGCCAGTTGAGCCTCGGCGCCGGCTTGTTAGTTCACTCTTAAAGTGGCCTCACCAGCCAGGGCTAAAGCAGGCTGAGGCCAGGACCCAGGAGATTCATCCAGGTGTCCATGTAGGTATGTTGACGTATTTTTATAGGCATCAATATATCTGAGGAAAACTGGACATTCTCCCTATCCCCATTACAGACTATATTCTTCTTTTTCCTTTCTTTTGGTAATGTGATGGGTGAACTGGCATTTATAGGTAGAGTTGAAATTCTACTGGATACTAGGCTATGTCTAAATTACAGTATCTTTATTTAATTATCATAAATAACTTTGAGTCATAATTTAATTTACTATTATCCTCAAACATGGAATTTTGGGATACAGATCCATCTCAATTATTTGTCCAAAGTCAGTGACAATTTCTATTCTTTAATTTTCATTCTACAATGTCTCATTTTGGCAATAATGAGTTAAAGATATGAAAAGAAAACAAGAAAAATTATTTCTAGGGTTCATCTTTAAGCTTTAGTAAAATGTAGTCACCGAAGACATTTTGGGACCCTGAAGACATGTAAACAGGAACTTTCCTTTGGCTTTTTAAACATGATGAAAGATCAGTGTTATAGGATCCAGAAGAGATTAGGTGAAAGTGCACTCTAGAAGCCTTCTCACTTCCTTATTCTGGACAGGTTATTTCCCCCTTGTGTGTTTTATAAAGGCTTGTGTAGGCATTATTGAATGTTTATCCTCCATTCAAGTGTGTTTAAAATTGATTGGATCATATGTACGTATCCAACCTATTTTTATTGCATGGAAAGGGGAGTTGTGAAGTATATTTTTGTTTTGTTCCAATTTAAAGTATATTAGAAGTTATTATGTCAGTAAAGCTTTCACTTTTCTTCAAGTATTATCAATAAAGTCCAAAATAGCTAAAATGACATGTTTTTAAATATATGACCACATATATGCCATTTTCAACTATTTCTAAAATGCCTTTCTACACGTTAATAGGACATCTTATGCAAAAATTAAGAGGGATTTAGTTTTCAAGAAGGGTACCATTCCTGTTTTTTGTATAACTCAGTTATAAACTGCAGATTTTACAATCATATTACTATAAAATAGCTGAGCTGTATTTAGTGCTTCCAGGCAGGCATGAGCCTGTATTTTCCATGGTTTATATTATGTAATGTTTATAACAATCTTGTGTGGCAACCAGATAATTACTATATACTGCAGAAGAAGAATCTGATCACACAGTTAAATAAATTGCGATAGTTACACAGTTTATAAAGGTAGTATCAGGTATAAAATCCAGGTCTGTCTGATCGAAAATACAAGTTTTCAATAATTTTGCTCCTGTAATGTCACTCATGAAATTTTATACAAATACTTAATTATGTTCTCATTGGAATTCTTTTGAACTGGTAACCCAAGCTGATATTCTTTTCACAGTATATTCTTTTCAGTATATTCTGAATCATCAATCTAAGGGCTAGCATAGTTTATGGGAGAAAATATTTGTTTATCTATCTAAACCACATTAATCTCTTCTTGCTTAATAATATAATGTGATTTCACTTAGGAAGGCAACGTGTGCAGCTAAAAAAGGATGTATTTCTCAACCTTCTTTATGGCTAACGATAGTTTAGTGAAATAATTCTAAACAATGTTTAGCTTTCTGGATGGGTTCTTTAAAGGGAATCCTTTCATCATGAACATACTTTTTAAAATCACGGCTTTTCTCCTTCATTTAACTTGAAACAAAGTTGTGATCACCGTATATCTGACATTATTTTTGAGGTAATGAGGATGAAGGTAACTCCAAAAACGATGGCAAAGCTTGAAGGGCTTATTGAGCTTGAGTTTCCCTATGTATGAGAAATGAAATCAACACCTAATCTAACTCAGATTAAAACTACTTTTCGGTATCTCTTTTCAGCAATTGAATGAAATTTCTGGATGATATGGCGTATAAAATTAAACCTATAGAAAAGATTGATTTTGTTCTAAGTAGATTTTATTCAAATTATTTGTTCACATATGCACCTATATGAAAATTGAAGTATGTTTTTCTATTGTTGCAGAGATGCATCTTCCCATTGCTAAAATATATTTTGTAATTCCAATTTAAAGTAATTTAGAAATTTGTTTTGGAAAAATAATATATAATTCATGAACTAAGCTATTCCAATCATATCAAAATTTTAAATATATATATATATATATATATATGATCTGATTCTAAAATAAATTTCACCTTTTCTTAACTTTGCATTTCATGGCTATAGGATAAAGGCAACATTTTAAAGAAAGTTTACATTATTGGATAAAAAATCTTAAGAGATCTCCAAATCACATTCAAGTGATCAAACAATAGCATAGTAAAAATTAAGATTACTTATAAAAGTGTGAAAAGAAGGAAGAAGAAAGTATAGACTGAGTGAGGGTGAGAGGAAGGAAAGGAGAAAGAAAAAAAAAGCAAGGAAGGAAAGAAAAAAGAATGCACTAGTTCACTTAAATTAAAAAATAATTCTTCCATTTATAAAAATGTGTCAGTACCATGAATTGCCCAATTTTTAATTCTGTTAGTGTACTTTATAAATTTGAAGAAATAAAATGAGACTGACTTATTTCATCCCCTACCACTTAACTAAAAAAAAAAAAATGTTCCATTAATGTACAAAATAGAGTCAAGGTGAAGTTTTGTAGATTGAAATGAATTCTGAAAAGGGTAACATGCAGTTCTACGTTTGCTTTTGTTGAACATAAAAATTATGAAAAAATATAAAGCTTAGCAACAAAAGGAGATGGCTTTTTTCAAATAGAAAAACTCAAATGAAATATTTGATTGGAGAGAAAATTTCTAAATCTATTTTCTTTCAAGAGAAAATAAACAAAATCAGTGATGATTCTGTAAGATAAATGTGCTTGGGGACTAAGAAGCTATGGTGCCAGGGGAGTAATCAAAAAGGAAAAGAAACCAGACATTGGCAGAGTAAATATCAACTATTCTCTTATGGAATAGAGTTAGAAACATAGTTTTCAGGGAGTCAGTTCTGATTTCCGGTAGGCTTAGTGTCTTTTCTCCTCGTTAGCATAAAAGAATCAGATGTTTAACAGCAACGATGTTTCAGAAGATAGCCCCCTAAGGATGTGCAGTAACTTTTTTTTTCTTCTGCAATCAGCCACTGGGAAATAGAGACTGATTGATGGATGACTCTAGAGTGTAGTCCTCCAGGCCCAGTGCGCTCCTCCAGATTGCATCTATGTTAAAACTTTTCCAAGACACCTCCAAGGACACCCTGGGGGATCATAATTGAACTACGGGGGACAAGACTTAATTCATTTTCAACCCTTGACGGCTCCCAGACTGAAGAAACCTCCGTAGGCCTAGAAATATCTCAAAATTATAGAACGAAATAAGAGTCAAATCATTGCTAGACTCCTGTTGCATCAACGTACCTGTTCTGACCCACAAGAGGAGCAACGTGCTTTTGATAGTGGATTGTGTCACTCCCTCTTCCTGAGGTGTCTCAGTCCATTTGGGCTGCTCCATCAAAATGCCACCAACTAAATGCCTTAGAAACAGCAGATGTGTATTTTTCACAGCTGAAGATACTGAGAATTTCAACATGAGGTTGCTTGCATTTAGTGTCTGGAGAAGGCCTGCTTCTGATTTGCAAATGACACTTTATTGTCCTGTTCTCATAGGCTGAATGATAGAAGGCAGATTTCTGCAGCCTATTTTATAATGAGTCTAATCCCACTTATGAAGGCTCTTTCTTCAAGACCTATTCAATTCCTGAAAGCCCTGCATCTCAATACCATCACACTGCTGTAAGTTTCAACACCATGAATTTCCAGGGAGTCACAAATATTCGGAACATAGTCCTAACATGCAAGTTAGATTTCACACTTTAAAAACAAGTAAAATAGGGCCAGTGTTATGGCATAGCAAGAAAAGCTGCTGCCTGCGGTGCCAGCATCATATATGGATGTTCTTGGCTGCTCCACTTCTGATCCAACTCCCTGCTAATGACCTGGGAAAAACCGTAGAATATGGCTCAAGAGTTTGGGTTCCTCCCACCCATGTGGGAGACCTAGATGAAACTCTTGGTTCCTGGCACTGGCCTGGACCAGTGCTGGCCATTGCAGCTATCTGGGAAGTAAACAAATGGATAGATCTCTCTCTCTCTCTCTCTCTCTCTCTCTCTCTCTCTTTGTGTGTGTGTGTATGTGTGTGTATATCTCTTTCTGTAACTCTGACTTTCAAATAAATAAATAGATCTTTTTTTAAAATTTTTATTTTTTTTATTTTTATTTTTATTTATTTATTTATTTTTTATTTTTGACAGGCAGAGTGGACAGTGAGAGAGAGAGAGACAGAGAGAAAGGTCTTCCTTTTGCCGTTGGTTCACCCTCCAATGGCCGCTGTGGTAGCGTGCTGCGGCCGGCGCACCGCGCTGATCCGATGGCAGGAGCCAGGTGCTTCTCCTGGTCTCCCATGCAGGTGCAGGGCCCAAGCACTTGGGCCATCCTCCACTGCACTCCCTGGCCACAGCAGAGAGCTGGCCTGGAAGAGGGGCAACCGGGACAGGATTGGTGCCCCAACCGGGACTAGAACCCGGTGTGCCGGCGCCGCAAGGCGGAGGATTAGCCTAGTGAGCCGCGGCGCCGGCCAATAGATCTTTTTAAGAAAAAAAATTACTTCAGAACATAGATTTACTTCCTATATACCAAATACCCATATTTCCTATTGTTGACATCTTAAATTAGTATGAAATATTTGTCACAATCTATACACCATAGCAGTACATACTGCTATACGTCATAGCTGTTTTCCTAGCATTAACATCTCACATTGGTATATTTGTTAGTTAATGAACCACAGCCAGACTCCATCCAAACTCTTGCCAGATTCTAGTAGTGAACATAGTGCACAGATTTTTTCGCACTCACACACCATGTAGAACATGCAATATTTGTCTTTCTAGATCTGTCTTATTTCACTTAACATTAAACCCTCCAGTCCCACCTATTTTGCTGCAAATGGAAGGACTTCATTCTTTTTTATGGTTAGGTAGTATTCCATTTTGGATATATACCACTTTTTTGATCCATTCATATGATGACAGACAAAGGTTCATTCCATAAATCAGCTGTTGTGAACAGGGCTCCAAGCATGGTGGAGCAAGTGTCTGATACACTGTGTTCGTTTCTTTTGGGTTTGTACCCAGTAGTGAGCTCGCTATATCATATAGAATTTCTACTAGTTTTTTAAACAAATTTCCATATTGTTTTACACAATAACTGCATTAATTTGTCCTACAATATACAGTGTATTAGAGTTCTACTTTCAGCACTGGCGCAGTGCCATAGTGGGTGAAGCCACCACCTGCAGTGCCGGCATCCTATATGGGTACCGGTTTGTGTCCTGGCTGCTCCACTTCTGACCCAGTTCCATGCTAATGTACCTAGGGAAGTGATAGAAGATGGTCCAAGGGCTTCGGCCCCTTCACCAGCGTGGGAGACCTTGAGGAAGCTCCAGGCTCCTGACTTCAGACCAGCACAGTTCTGGCTCTATTCAGTGAGTGAACCCGTGGATGGCAAATCTCTCCCTCTCTCTCTCTGTAACTCTACCTTTCAAATAAATAAATCTTTTAAAAAAGAGTTCTATTTTTTCCCTATCCTTGCCAAATTTGCTACTTCACGTCTTTTTTTTTTTTATAATAGTCATTCTGATAAAGTTATATCTAATTGTGGTTCCTGATGGCTAGTGATATTCGGCATTTTTTCATACATCTGCTAGTCATTTGTATTTATTTTTTTGAGAATAGTATATTTAGTCCTTTACCCATTTCTTTTATTATTATTATTATTATTTTTTGAAAGAGTTACATAGAGATATAGAGACAGAGAGAGAGAGAGAGGTATTCTATCTGCTGGTTCACTCCCCAAATGGCCACAATGCCTGGAGCTGAAAGCAGAGAGCCAGGAGCTTCTTCCAGGTCTCCCATGTAGGTGCAGAGATCCAAGGACTTGGACCATCCTCTGCTGCTTTCCCAGGCACATTAACAGAGAGCTGGATTGGAAGTGGAGCAGCCAGGACTTGAACCAGTGCCCATATGGGATACTGTTGCTGTAGGCCGGGGCTTTAACCCACTGTACCACAGCACTGGCCCCATTGCCCATAGCTTAACTGGATTTGTTGTTTTCTTGTTGTGGAGTTTCATGCTTTTGATAATGGGTGGTGAAATACCTCTTTCTGCATCATCCTTCCTAGTGTTTACTCTCCCTTCACTTCTGCACACCCTTTAAGGCTAACTCTAAATCCCCACAGTCTGAGATGCCTTTCTTAGACTCCCCCATCATCCTCTGCATTTCAAACTGTTTCGTCGAGCCCTCCTACTTGTGCTTCTATTAGATCATTCACAGTCACGTGCACTTGCTTATTTGTGTCTCCATAAAGACAGCCTATTTTGTGAACCAACGGCAAAAGGAAGACCTTTCTCTCTGTCTCTCTCTCTCACTGTCCACTCTGCCTGTCCCCCCCCAAAAAAAAAATTAAAGACAGCCTATTTTGTCTCTCATATACTCATTTTTGTACTGATAGTGTGTTCAATAAGTGCAATAAGAACAAATATATTCTAGATTCAGTCATCAAGCCTCTATCTTCTCCCTTCAATATCAAATGTGAAAATAAATTTTGACATAGGAAAAAACAATTCTTGGAATAACCAACTGTGAGTTTATTTTGGAAAGCACATAATTTGTGGCTCAGTCAACAGTTAAGAAAAGTAATGCATTTGAGGTTTTCACGTAGTAGGTTTTATAATACTGATGTGGACTTTTGTAAAATGAAGTGCATGACAGTAGAAAAAAGGTTATAAATATTTGCTCTCTGCCTTGATAATCTGTAAATCACAAAATGGGAATTCCTATTTACTAGGAGTGCAGAAAGTCCTCCTGGGTCTGATTCACTGTGTCTCCAGATGTCTAGGAAACACAGATTAACCAGGCTTGTGAGAGTACAGTGCAAGTATTTCCCAGTCCAACTACATTTTTGCTTCTGGAAATGGCTCTCAGAGTGAAATTAGCATATGGCCAATTTGCTGGATGCCCAGAGGTTCGTGGATCATGCTGATACATCTTTATCTACTCATTAGGATTATGGCCTGAAATTTGGTTTTCTTGAGTCTGTGCCTGTTACTCTCAAAGCATTTTAGATAAACAGATCATTTACATTATGTTTCTCTTTCTCCTTCCATGAAATGCATTAATTACCAGAAAAGGAAAATATATGTTTGACAAATATATCTCCCTACATCTAATATGTAAAATGTCCTCAACTGGCAAGAAATAGGAAATGACCTTCAAATTACATATATCTACACTCTTTGAAAATGTATTGTTATTACAAGGGCGGTATGCAGATGACTGACACGCATATACACCCTTGTATCCTGGTGTATGTGTGTAGGTCTGGGCAGGTAGAGTGGGTATGTTATTCTTTTTATATATGCATAGAACTAAGGTCCATGAGAGTCTCACAGGCATGGAAAGCCATGACACAGTGGTAAAAAACAATCTAAATGAAAGACCCTGGTGAACAAGACCCCAGCAGAAGGAACAGGCCATCAAGGAGAGAGGCGCCTTTCTCCGAAGGGAGGAAGGAACCTCCACTGTGACACGGCCTTGACTAAACAAGCTCAGAGTCGGTGAACTCAAGGGGCTTCCATAGCCTAGACAGCTCATAGCAAGAGTCTCGGGTGATTGCTGACGTCATAAATAAGAGTGCCAATTGTTAAATCAACAACGGGAGTCACTGGGTACATGCTCCTCACGTAGGATCTCTGTCCTTAATGTGTTTTACTCTGAAACGTAAAAACACTACTAGTGGAACAATACCCTGTACCTTGTGCGGTTGTGTGAATGCAGCCTGCTGAAATCCTTGCTTAGTATATACTAAGTTGATCTTCAGTAAAGGGAGGGATGGGAGAGGGAGAGGGGAGGGCCACGGGAGGGAGGGAGGTTGTGGGGGAAGCCACAACAATACAAAAGTTGCACTTTGTAAATTCACATTTATGAAATAAAAAAAAGAACTCTCTCTTTCAGGGAAATTTCAACAACATATGTCCCCTTATCATTGAAAGCAGCTTGTAGAATAACTTCTTGAATATGTGGTCTGAATGAAATTTAATCTTACCTTTCATTTAAAATTTTGAAATGTATTTAATGAGTAAAATCTTCCCTCACTCTTAGGTAAAACTAAGTGAATCTCAAGGATTCTTTCCTCATCTACTTAAAGATCAGCCAGGAGGTTACAAAATATATTCTGTTCAGTGGTTAAAATGCCCAAATCCTTGCAATAATAGCTTAGAACATGATTTGCCATGGCAAGACAATAAGATCAATTAAAGAAAAAAAGGTGGAGAGAAAAACAACTTCGGGAACTTCACCTTAGAGACATTGGAAAGTAGAAGGCAGGGAGAAATGAAACCCTAGAGCTGAAGCAAAGAAGGATAATAAGTTCAATTAATTTTGATATTGGAATTGCAAAGTTATCTAGATGAGAGTCTAAAGAGAAGAATCTTGGCATCACTGGGAATGATGAGTGCAACTAAAAGAAGAAGATACCTGGTGATGAGGACATTCTCCTGACCAGAGATACACTGGGTCTTTGAGAGCACAGGCTTAAACACGTTAGCAAGATGAGCAACTATTTTCAAATGTTAAATGCAGATCAAAATATTTCATCAATTGTGGTAAAAAAAAAATAGGTCTTCAAGAAGGTAGGACATAAAGGTCTAACATTGATAGATTTTTTGGAAATAAGTTTTGGCACAGGGTTGAGAAACACAGCTTGGGGCAACATTGGAGATAGAGAATAATGAAAAAATAACAGATGAATGAGACATAGAGAAAGTTTTTATGGAGTGTTTATTTTTATAAATGCTATCATTTTAACTTTGGGGTTGCAGACAAGAAAGTGAGATAGACAATAAACAGGAAAATTACACAAATACATACCTGTATTATTTTTCTATTATTATATAAATATAATTCAAGAAAGAGATCTAAAATATGTATGTATCTGTAAATATACATATATATATATATATACAATATATATAGAGAGATGGGTACATATAGGTATACATATCTTATATATAGGGGCATATTTTAAAGTTAGTATTGTATGCTCATATGTTTACAAACCTATATATGCATAATCACATATTTTTATATGAAAGAGAGGAATGCTAAGACTACACTCAGCAAATAAATTAAAAATTCTGCAACTATTCAGTTGTTTTTAGCTTGCAGTCAATAGAAAGAGGGTAATCTGAATGGTGATAGATTTATTTATCCTTGGATTTTGAAATTCCCTAAGAGATAACATGAACCTCCTTCTGAAGTTGAAAGGGATGAAAGGGGAAACTAGAAAAAGTGGTAGAATCTAGTGGTATAACATTAATTTCACTGTAGAAACACTGGGTTCATTTGAAATTATGAAAGATCTTCACTGTTAAAATTTATGAGGTGGGGAAAAATGTGAAGCACTTTGTATAGTGGCTATCATGAGTGTCCATGTTATATATTTACACAGTGAACTTGGATAAACAAATGGCTTGACATAAATCAAGATGTAAAGTAGAAAACTAAATTTAATTTAATTTAACTTAAAAATGCTCAGGATCACTAGGCATCAGGGGGATGCAAATAAAAACCACAATGAGATTTCCTCTCACCCCAGTTAGAATGGCTATCATCCAAAAATCAAGAAATAACAAATGCTGGCAAGGATGTGAGGAAAAAGTTATCCTAATCCACTGTTGGTAGAATGTAAACTAGTGCAACCATTATGGAAGACAGTATGGAGATTCCTCAGAGACCTGAAAATAGACCTACCATCTCATTCCTTGGAATTTACCCAAACTAAATGAAATCAGCATATGAAGGAGTTGTTTGTACCCCCATGTTTATTGCAGCTCAATTCACAATAGCTAAGATATGGAATCAACCCAGATGTCCATCAGCTGATGACTGGATAAAAAAATGTTGTATATATAGAGCATGGAGTACTACTCAGTCATACAAAAACAGTATGTTTAATGGAATAAGTCTGTCTCAAAAAGATAAATATTTTTCTGTGATATGTGACAGTTAATATAGAATTCAAAAAGTGTATAAGAATGAGATGGTCATTTTGGGATATGATTGTTGTTTTCAGCCCTTGTTTATATCCCTGTAGAACTGCAGTCTTCCTACTTTTGACTTGTTGATTAGTGGAAAATTAAACTTGTGAATATAGAATGGATGAAACTTCTCCAGGCTGCTCTTTATGTTTGAGAAGAGACCTCATTTGGGGGGAGCTCTGAGGAATGGGTTTGATTGATACTTCGATCTATGTCATTGCTTTCCTTCTCCTTGGTGCCTTTTGCCCTGGAATCACTTTTTGTACCTTTGATGAGTAAATCTGGAAAAGTTTCATAATGGCTGATCAGAAAATTCACAACCCAATTCTGCCAACTGCAATCAATGACAGCTCATGTGTTATTCTAAACTGAGGGGGGTTCTGTTTGGTACACTATTTTGTGTGTAGTTTCTTTTTGTAAATCTGTGTCAAGAGAAAACAATTGTCAGGGATTCTTGGTTTTCAAGACTGAAGTCCTCAGACAAGTATTATTTTATCCTGACTAACTCAGACACTGTGATTTATTGCTACCTATGATTCCATCCATTTGGCTTGACTGGGCATTACACAGTGAATAAGTGAAGCACTATGACTGTATTTTTTGCAAGCATTACATCATTTCATGAATATTTGGAAAAGTCAGAGCAAGTGCCCTTTGTGTAATACTTTCTTTTCTTGGTGTCAAAAAAATATTAATCAATGCAGATACACCTGTTACTCGGAACTGAAGCCAATATTATTGATTTAAGAATTCAGCATATTCAGATGCTGCTAGGGGTCTCTCTTGCATCAATTATTATGGAAGTCCTGTCTTTTAAAAAGAGGCACTGAATCTTTTTAATCAACTTCAGTTGGTGTGATAGCACACTCATAAAACTTATCCTTTGAGTAAACAGTGGGTAAGAGACTGAATTATATTTTTTCCTATGACCATGTCAGTTTGCTATGATAACTGTTTAAATCCCTAGATCTATAAGATTATAGAATTAACACTTCAAACTTACATTTCACAGCAGTCACTGCAACTGCATTGTAATATGGGGGAGAAGAAAAAATGCATTAATTTTTTATTTCAAAAAGACTTTAAATTATGTTGAGTTTTATAACTCTGCTTTTCATAGTAACCTGAATTATCTGGGATGAGAATAACAGCAATTTAGAGGTGGATTACAATATAACTACTGATAGTTAAGGGCAGTGATACAGATTCAAAAAATTTTTACTGATTAATATAAAAAATCCATTGAACTCCTTAAAAAATAGATTCAGATAAAGACAGAGAGACAGACAAAAAGAGATTTTCCAACTGCTGATTCACCCCCCAAATATCTGCAATAGGTAGGGCTGGGCCATGAAGGCATTAGAAGGCTGGAGCTTGATCCTGATATCTCAGATAGGTGACAGGGACCCAGGTACTTGAGTCACTATCAGCTGGCTCCACAGGTGTTCATTATCACGAAGTTGCATCTGAAGTAAAAGAACTGGGGTTCAAAGGCAGACATTCCAATACAGGATGTGGTTTTAACCACTGTGTCAAATACCTGCCCCTACTTTCTATTTTTTATATTAGGAATAATTCAAGACATTTCTTCCCTATTTTCTCAGTTTCTATCATTTATAAGAGTTATCAAAAGATGTATTTCTACCATCTCAGATTCAACATTATAAACACTTAAATTTTGTATCTTTATCACTGACTCATAAAGAACTTAAAATAGAGACAATTCAAAACCGATTTCAGGGGCCAGTGTTGTAGTCTGGCAAGTAAAGCCACTACCTGTGATGCCATCATCTCATATGGATGCTGGTTCATGTCCCTGTTGCTCTACTTCCAATATACCTCCTTGATAATGCACCTGAGAAAGCAGCTGAAAATGCCAAAGTGTTGGGCCCCTGCCACCTGTGTAGGAGGCCCACTTGAAACTCTGGGCTTCTGGCTTTGGCCTGGCACAGCCAGCTATTACAGCCATCTGGGGAGTAAACCAGCAAATCAATCTGTCTCTCTGACTCTCCTTTTCTGTCTGTAACTATGACTTTCAAACAAATAAATAAATATTAAAAAAACCCTCTGATTTCATCTAAACCTGAAATCGGAGAAGACCCCCTAAAATTTACACTAAAATGTGGCCCTTTAAATTTCCCTAGAAATGCTATCCGGGGTGCCACATTTGCTACCGGAATTTGGGGTGCCTTATGATTTCACCATGGGCTTATTACTAAATCCCCGATATTAAAAAGCCCAAGAGGGTTCTTGCCTAATATTTAGAGAAGAATTCTAAATACCGGCACAGATAAACGAGGCAGCATGGTATGTTTTAAGCTTTTATTTAGTAAGAAAGATGCATAAGAGAGTGAGAGTTTTATTTAAGAGAGAGAGGTAAATAGGGGTTCATACCGAGCACCAGGAACCAGCCAGTGGATGAGCATCTAGGCCAGGGAGCCTAGAGCACATGGCCTGAAGGCAGTGCTCCTTGGAGGCTTGGGACTACAGCAAGTCCCCTTCCTAGCAAGAGGCCAGGGAAAAAGAGCAGGCCTGGATACACTGTGCCCCAGGCTTTTAACCCACTTCCAAAGGGGAGTGGTCAATTAACCTGATTGGCTGGTGGGCACCCACGTCTGGCCAAGTAGGGGGATGAGGACACACAGGGGCGTGGGGAAGGCATGGTATTCCAGCTCACAAACCTAATCAATTTTAACCTATATGCCTGCCCACTTCAAACCCATTTAGCTGTGTATTTATTTCATTTTCTTTAAATTATTAATTATGATTAGTTAAGTGCTAAATATTTCAACGTTTGGATCTACTGTATGTGGGTCATATTGTGTTAACTGATGTTTGTGATAATGAACAAGGGAGCCATAAATGCTTGTTCTCACAGAATATATCTTTTATGATTATGCTAAGAGGCATAAATAAGTAAATGTATATCCAATAATATTTCAAGTAATAGGTTTATCTATATTGACAAGAAGATTAAAGGCAGCTTGGGATAAGGAAATTGCACCAGACTGCCATTATAGACAGTAGGTAAAGTGAATTTTGAGGAGAGAGTTGAATAAAGCTTCAATTATTTTTTTCTCTCACAGATTATTCTGCGAGTAGTGAGATTCAACACCACCTAAACATACAGTCCTTTCAAGAATATTGAAAACATTATTTGGAAAATATTTATATCTATGTTAAAGTGTATATATATATATATATATATGTGTGTGTGTGTGTGTATTATATATTTATCTATCTATATATAAACTTCTTTGGTATATTAATAGGGAATATAATACTCTCTTGAGTTCCAAAAGACTTCAATAAGACTTTACATTTATATAGTTCTAACTAATATAATTAGAAAAATAGAAATCTAAGGAAATCTTTAATAATACTCTATCAGGTTTTAGATACTATGGTGCATTAATGGCTATATTTTACTGAACATTTACTGGGTGTTATATCTTTCAGTAATTTATCTTTATTGCTTAATAAGTATGGCTTATTTAGATAGTTATCTAAAATTTGCAAAAAAAGGTAAGATGACACTCAAATATACTAAAATAATTGACCCAAACACTCAGATAGCCAACCTCAAGACTAGGTGTCAAATCTGTCTTAAACACTGCATACCACTGTAACAAATATTACATATCATGAACAAATATCTTAAGATTATGATACAGAGGATATACATTTTACAGTACCACAGGTTATCAATTAGTAGTATTTAGTGCTAATACTTTACATGACAAGGACATCTGCTGTACATGGAACAAGTCAGTGGATATCATAGGAGAATTAAAAAATCAAACTAATCTGCATAATAAAGGGCTATCAAATGGTTTGAATCTAAATTCTATCAGATTAACTTGGAATTAATTTGAAAACATTTAGCTTTCAACTCTTATTTGCTTAATCTAAAGAGACTATCCCTCTGATGCATTCCATGACATGAATAAAAACACACAACACCATGGACTTTGATTCACCCTGAGACGGTTAGCAGACCATTAATTAAACATTGGAATAATCAGAAATGTTAACTAACAGATTAAACTTTGACAAACTGAACTATTGGGAGAAACTTGCAGCACTTGCCCTTTCTTCCATTAATATAAACACAGAGTTCTTTATTGCTAAAAAGATGAAGGTTTCTAAAATACATTAAAGATTATGCTGAATAATAATAGAATTATACAATAAATCTCTCACACTATATCTCCATGCCATGTTGTCCTCCTTTATATATTAAGCACCCTATAATTTTATTCTCAATATTAAAAGATGTCTCAACTCCTTATTTTAACTTAATGTCTTCAATTAAACTCTCAATATTTAAATTATGTTTCTTAAATGTATTGAAATTAATTCTTCCACACTGCACCCCATCTTGTAAAGTAGGCAAAACATTTCACACTATTCACATTTTGAGGTGAAAACAAGAATAATTTAAGAATAAAATAGCATGTATTTTAAACTTTAATGAAATAAAATTTACTTAGCCTGGAACATAACATTCTTCACTATTTAATTCAAACTTGCTATTTTCTGGCTTCATTTACATCCCACTATTCTTTGCCAGGGACTATATTATCTTGTAAAGTGACTGTTCTTTCCCTCTCCTTTGACACACGCTCAAGTCTCAGGCCTCCAGGAATTTGATGATATTGTTTCCTTTCCTGGAATGTCTTCTTAATCTGGGAACATGATATTCACTTTTAAGCAGATTTATCATCAGGTTTCCTTTAACCAGGATCTGTCAGTGATTCATTCACTATGATGAAACTTGAAAATAAGACTTTTTTTTTTCACTCGTTTATTAAAAAACACCAGCAAAAGCTTTATAAATGCCCACCTCAATGGGAATTAGAATAAGTAATAAAAATAAGCACAAATTTTAGCCTTACAAGATCCTCATATTACATATTTTGTGCACTGTGCTATGGTGTGTAGTTTATCTAACCCTCTCCCTGGGAGAAGATAAGGGAGTAGGAGATCATCTCCTGCTTATCTTTGTATCTCTAGTACTGTGCTATATCTGCCAGGTAGTAGCTATTCACTATATTTAAAAATGAATATTTTGTAGCTTTCCAAGTGACATTCATCTCAAAACTAATGGGCTGAGAAGCAAAAGTTAGAATTTCTAAATCGAATTCTCTCCACTGTACTGTATAGGCTCCAGTAGATATCCATTAGAGAAAGCAGTCATTCCACGAATCTGTGGTCCAATAATTTTCTGAATGCAATGGATGATACTAATTACTTTCAAATATGTAATTCAGTGCCGAGCAGAAAATAGGAATATAAGCAGGAATTGCTGCTCCCTCTACTTTCCAATGTCTGCATTAGTAGAAAACTTGAGTTAGGGGTAGAATTAGGACTGAATCCAAGTACTCCAATAAGAGATTGGGCATCATAATCAGGATCTTAATCACTAAACCAAATCATAACCTCAGTAAAATTTTAAATTTTTCTCCTAGGCGGGGTGTACGGGAGTTGAAATTGTGGCTCACTATGTCCAAGTGGCAGTTAGAAAGTTAGCTGGTCTGCTTCAGATCCAGTTTCCTGTTAATATGCCTAGGAAAGCATGGAAGGTGACCTAAGTGCTTGTGACCCTGACACCCACACGGGAGACCAAGATGGAGTTCGAGGCTCCTAGCTTCATCCTGGGTACCCCAAGTCTTTTTTCTTCTTCTTTTTTTTTCCATTAATATGAAGAGAGCAGATTTCGTGTTTTTCATAGGTAGAGCTTAAATAAATTTGTTGCAGATTAAACTGTCTTTGTCACTCTACTTTTCATATATGTAAAATAAAAAGATACAAATTAGCCCTCCAGAGACACACATACACAGTCAGAAAGACAGAAAGAGAGAAGAGAGAATACTAAATTAAATTAGCCATAGTACTTGGAATAGATCCTCAATGAATAAATACTAACCATAAAAAAGTAAAATATCAGTAAGAAAAGAAGAAAAAAACAAAATTAAAAGAACAAGTAGACAGAAGGTCAAGGGAATAAATGAATTCACATTTCACTGTGGCTGTGGTGTGGTTGATGCATTTAAAATGGATATCTATGCTGGGGTTTGCACTACTTTCTTTAAGTAAACCTCTCACTTACCTGGTACTTGTATACAGATTTTTGCCTAAATGCTGTAGGGCTTACATACTCAGAGACAGCTGTTTGTTTTAAATGCACTGGTGATTGAATAGCTGGAAGCAATAACAACTGTCTTGGGGAATGAAACATCTCATGGGGAAGAAGCTCCTCATATGGCTGTAGGGCTTTCTCATGTACAAAATATCCCTCTCTAGCAGTAGCTTCTGAAACCAGGCAAAGGGCAGACATTTTTTAAAGAGGCCCATTCACAACAAACTTGTTTGCAGTACTCTATTACAAAAAAAGCTTAAACATAATATACATATATCAAAACATCACCTAGAACTCCATAAATATGAATAATTTGTATATATCAGTTTAAAATAAAACAAATGAATAAATTTTACCTTAAAGAGGGTGACATATAAATTAATAAATAACTTTTATGTCTTACATAAAATCAGTTTAATTTCTTTTGAATTTAATTTTTATTTATGTAAGATGAACAAATTTAATGTATTTCATATACAGATATTTAAGAGCATAATAATACTTCCCACCCTATCCTCCCTCCTGCCCATGTTCCCAGCCTACCTTTTCTTTCATTTCTTATTTTTTATTTTAATTTTTACAATGACATAATTTTGGTTTATTTTACAATCATGAGCTTATCACTCCACAAATAAAGAATTTAACAAGTAGTAAGTAGCAAAAACCATTGTTCCTCAAGAGTATAGACAAGGGCTATAAACAATAACCAAATCTCAAAATGTCAATTTCACTCATATATGTTACATTTTTGTGCTCTGTATATTAATTACCACAGATCAGGGAAAGCATGATATTTGGCTTATTTCACTAAGCATAATGCTTTCCAGTTGCATCCATTTTGTGGAAAAGACAGGATTTCATTCCTATTTTGGCTGAGTAGTATTCCATAATGTATACATACCACATTTTCTTTATCAATTCATCAGTTGATGGACATCTAGGTTGATTCCACATCTTAGTTACTGTGAATTGAGCTCCTATAAACATGGGGGTACAGATAACTCTTTCATATGCTGATTTCATTTTGTTTGGGTAAATTCCCAGGAGTGAGATGACTGGGTCATATGGTAGATCTATTTCCAGATATCTAAAGAATCTCCATACTGACTTCCATAATGGTTGTGCATGTTTACATTCCCACCAACAATGGGTTAGGTTTCCTTTCTCCCAACATCCTCACCAGAATTTTTTTTTTATTTTTATTTTTTATTTTTGGATGATTGCCATTCTAACTGTAGTGAGGTGAAACCTCCTTGTGGTTTTTATTTGTATTTCCTTGATGGGTAGTGACCCTGAATATTTTTTCATGTGCTTGTTGGCCATTTGAATTTCATACTTTGAAAAAATGTCTGTTCATGCTATTTGCCCATTTCTTGACTGCATTCTTAATAGGTTTTATCAGTCCTACCTTTAGAATAGATAATTTAGTAGCACAGATACTTTTTATCCTCTACACACATAAAGCATATATATTCCAAATGATATTGGAAATAAAGTTTTCCAATACATAATGTTTTTCATAATTTTTCACTAGTATATTATTTATTTATAATTTGTACAGAAACCTGAAAAATGAAAGCAATCCCTTCAGTTCTCTATAGAGAGATCATAGCTGAAATAAGTTCACAGTGGGAAGAAAAAGTTGTGTCATGGCCTAGCTTTCTTTGGGATCAATGATTAAATCACAACTTTTAAATACTCAAATATAGTGCATCAGAGAATGAAGAAATGTTAATGTGAATAATTCATAGGGAAATGCAAGCAAGGATCAATTGTTCCTGAATGAACAATTGATTTGAAAGAGAAAAAGTGTGGAAGACACTGAAGCAGATAACCATTTAAGAGATAATTATTTTAGTTATCATGGTTAAATCTTGTATCAGGTTTCTTACTCCAGAGAAATTGTTTACAATTGTGGTATTTGCTAATGGTTCAATTAGCAATCATTTATGTTTTCTTCATTTTTGTTTCCCAGGGAATCTTTCTTGCATTCTCACAATTTCAGTACATTCAAATCTGGCATTTGTAAGTCTCCAAGAACTATATGTTATACCACATAATGAATATTATGAAACATGATAGAAGAAAAGTATCATTTTTGTCACATCATATCAATTGATAAGTCTCAGCACACATGGCTAAGATAACATGTATATCAATATTCTCCACTGGAAAAGTACTACCATGCATACTGAGCTATTTAAAAGAAATTTATTATGTGACTTCAGGTAGATAAAGGAATTTTGTATTTTTAATATTTTTATTGTTGGAAAACAGTTACGTCAATTTCCAAGTGCTTTTCATGCCACAAACCAGATATTTAAAATAATTGCCTTTTTTAAAATGTTAATTTTTTAAATTTATTTTTTTAAATGTTAAATATCTCTCCATAAATTTACTATGGTGACTTAGTCACCCCACACCAAGTTGTTTATTTAAATAAAATGATAATTCTTATAATCTAATACCTTTCAACAACAATAACAGCAACAACAAGAGATAAAAAGAGGAAAAAAAGTGTGAAGTGCTGATAGGAGATAACAAATGGGCTATAATGAATTAAAGAAACTATACTAAATATCAACAAACACATGAAATTGTGTTACAAACAGAACTATAGGGGTAGAAACCAGAAAGGTGGTTTTATTTAATTTTTAATTTAATTTAATTTAATTTTTTTTATTTTTGTTTTTTTTTTTTTGGTTTATTAAACTTTTATTTAATGAATATAAATTTCCAAAGTACAGCTTATGGGTTACAATGGCTTCCCCCTCCCAAAATTTCCCATCCACCCGCAACCCTCCCCCTTCCCGTTCCCTCTCCCCTTCCAATCACATCATGACTCATTTTCAATTCTCTTTATATACAGAAGATCAGTTTAGTATATATTAGGTAATGATTTCAACAGTTTGCCACCATATAGCAACACACAGTGAAAAAAAATACTGTTGGAGTACTAGTTATAGCATTAAATAAGAGTGAACAGCACATTAAAGACAGAGATCCTACATAATATTTTTTTAAAAAATAATTAATTTTCTATGCCATTTCCAATTTAACACCAGGTTTTTTTTTTTTTCATTTCCAGTTATCTTTATATACAGAAGATCGATTCAGTATATAATTAGTAAAGATCACAACAGTTTGTACCCACGCAGAAACACAAAGTGTAAATATACTGTTTCAGTACTAGTTATAGCATCACTGCACATTAGACAACACATTAAGGACAGATCCCACATGGGATGTAAGCACACAGTGACTCCTATTGCTGACTTAACAATTTGACACTCCTGTTCATGGCATCAGTAATCTCCCTAGGCTCTAGTCGTGAGTTGCCAGGGCTATGGAAGCCTTTAGAGTTCACCGACTTCGAACTTATTCCGATGGGGTCATAGTCAAAGTGGAAGTTCTCTCCTCCCTTCAGAGAAAGGTACCTCCTTCTTTGATGGCCTGTTCTTTCCACTGGGATTTCACTCGCAGAGATCTTTCATTTAGGTCTTCTTCTTCTTCTTCTTCTTTTTTTTTTTTTCTTTTCCATGGTATCTTGGCTTTCCATGCCTACAATACTCTCATGGGCTCTTCAGCCACATCCGAATGCCTTAAGGGCTGATTCTGAGGCCAGAGTGTTGTTTAGGACATCTGCCATCCTATGAGTCTGCTGTGTATCCCACTTCCCATGTTGGATCTTTCTCCCCCTTTTTGATTCTATCAGTATTAGCAGACACTTGTCTTGTTTGTGTGATCCCTTTGATTCTTAGCCCTATCAGAGCCATCGGTTGTGAACTGAAATGGATCACTTGGACTAGTGAGATGGCATTGGTACATGCCACCTTGATGGGATTGTATTGGAATCCCCTGGCACATTTCTAACTCCATCATTTGGGGCAAGTCCGATTGAGCATGTCCCAAATTGTACATCTCCTCCCTCTCTTTTTCCACTCTTAAATTTAACAGGGATCACTTTTCAGTTAAAATTTAGACACCTAAGAATAATTGTGTGTTAATTACAGAGTTCAACCACTAGTACTAGAACAACAACAACAAATACTAAAAAGGATAAAGTATTACATTGTACATCTAGAGTCAGGACAAGAGCTGATCAGGTCATTGTTTCTTATAGTGTCCATTTCACTTCCATAGGTTTCCCCTTTGGTGCTCAGTTGTCGCTGATCAGGGAAAACAAATGATATTTGTCTCTTTGGGACTGGCTTAATTCACTCAGCATGATGTTTTCCAGATTCCTCCATCTTGTTACAAATTACTGGGTTTCATTTTTTCTTACTGCTGTATAGTATTCTATGGAGTACATGTCCCATAATTTCTTTATCCAGTCTACTGTTGATGGGCATTTGGGTTGGTTCCAGGTCTTAGCTATTGTGAATTGAGCTGCAATAAACATTAATGTGCAGATGGCTTTTTTATTAGCCAAATTAATTTCCTTTGGATAAATTCCAAGGAGTGGGATGGCTGGGTTGTATGGTAGGGTTATGTTCAGGTTTCTGAGGAATCTCCAGACTGACTTCCATAGTGGCTTAACCAGTTTGCATTCCCACCAACAGTGGGTTAGTGTCCCTTTTCCCCCACATCCTCTCCAGCATCTGTTGTTGGTAGATTTCTGAATGTGAGCCATTCTCACTGGGGTGAGGTGAAACCTCATTGTGGTTTTGATTTGCATTTCTCTGATTGCTAGTGATCTTGAACATTTTTTCATGTTCCTGTTGGCCATTTGGATTTCCTCTTTCAAAAAATGTCTATTGAGGTCCTTGATTGAACAACATGCTCCTGAATGAACAATGGGTCATAGAAGAAATTAAAAGAGAAATCAAAAATTTTCTGGAAGTAAATGAGGATAAAAGCACAACATACCAAAACCTCTGGGATACAACAAAAGCAGTGTTAAGAGGAAAGTTTATATCAATAGGTGCCTACATCAAGAAATTGGAAAGGCACCAAATAGATGAGATTTCAAGTCATCTCAAGGATCTAGAAAATCTGCAGCAAACCAAACCCAAACCCAGTAGGAGAAGAGAAATAATTAAAATCAAAGAAGAAATCAACAGGATTGAATCCAAAAAAACATTACAAAAAATCAGCCAAACAAGGAGCTGGTTTTTTGAAAAAATAAACAAAATTGACACTTCATTGGCCCAACTCACTAAAAAAAGAAGAGAAAAGACCCAAATCAATAGGATCAGAGATGAAAATGGAAATGTAACAGCAGACACCACAGAAATAAAAAGAATCATCAGAAATTACTACAAGGACTTGTATGTCAGCAAACAGGGAAATCTATCAGAAATGGACAGATTCTTGGACACATACAACCTACCTAAATTGAGCCAGGAAGACATAGAAAACCTAAACAGACCCATAACTGACACAGAAATTGAAACAGTAATAAAGGCCCTCCCAAGAAAGAATAGCCCAGGACCAGATGGATTCACTGCTGAGTTCTACCAGACATTTAGAGAAGAACTAACTCCAATTCTTCTCAAACTATTCAAAACAATTGAAAAAGAGGGAATCCTCCCAAATTCTTTCTATGAAGCCAGCATCACCTTAATTCCTATGCCAGAAAAAGATGCAGCATTGAAAGAGAATTACAGACTAATATCCCTGATGAACATAGATGCAAAAATCCTCAATAAAATTCTGGCCAATAGAATGCAACAACACATCAGAAAGATCATCCACCCAGACCAAGTGGGATTTATCCCTGGTATGCAGGGATGGTTCAACGTTCGCAAAACAATCAACGTAATACACTACATTAACAGGCTGCAGAAGAAAAACCATATGATTCTCTCAATAGACACAGAGAAAGCATTTGATAAAATACAACACCCTTTCATGATGAATACTCTAAGCAAACTGGGTATGGAAGGAACATTCCTCAATACAATCAAAGCAATATATGAAAAGCCCACGGCCAACATCCTATTGAATGGGGAAAAGTTGGAAGCATTTCCGCTGAGATCTGGTACCAGACAGGGATGCCCTCTCTCACCACTGCTATTCAATATATTTCTGGAAGTTTTGGCCAGAGCTATTAGGCAAGAAAAAGAAATTAAAGGGATACAAATTGGGAAGGAAGAACTCAAACTATCCCTCTTTGCAGATGATATGATTCTTTATTTAGGGGACCCAAAGAACTCTACTAAGAGACTGCTGGAACTCATCGAAGAGTTTGGCAAAGTAGCAGGATATAAAATCAATGCACAAAAATCAACAGACCTTGTATACACAGGCAATGCCACAGCTGAGGAAGAACTTCTAAGATCAATCCCATTCACAATAGCTACAAAAACAATCAAATACCTTGGAATAAACTTAACCAAGGACGTTAAAGATCTCTACGATGAAAACTACAAAACCTTAGAGAAAGAAATAGAAGAGGATACCAAAAAATGGAGAAATCTTCCATGCTCATGGATTGGAAGAATCAATATCATCAAAATGTCTATTCTCCCAAAAGCAATTTATACATTCAATGCAATACCAATCAAGATACCGAAGACCTTCTTCTCAGATCTGGAAAAAATGATGCTGAAATTCATATGGAGACACAGAAGACCTCGAATAGCTAAAGCAATCTTGTACATAAAAAACAAAGCCGGAGGCATCACAATACCAGATTTCAGGACATACTACATGGCAGTTGTTATCAAAACAGCATGGTACTGGTACAGAAACAGATGGATAGACCAATGGAACCGAATAGAAACACCAGAAATCAATCTAAACATCTACAGCCAACTTATATTTGACCAAAGATCCAAAACTAATCCCTGGAATAAGGACAGCCTATTCAATAAATGGTGCTGGGAAAATTGGATTTCCACGTGCAGAAGCCTGAAGCAAGACCCCTACCTTTCACCTTACACAAAAATTCACTCAACATGGATTAAAGACTTAAATCTATGACCCGAAACCATCAAATTATTAGAGAGCATTGGAGAAGCCCTGCAAGACATAGGTACAGGCAAAGACTTCTTGGAAAAGACCCCAGGAACACAGGCAGTCAAAACCAAAATTAACATTTGGGATTGTATCAAATTGAGAAGTTTCTGTACTTCAAAAGAAACAGTCAGGAAAGTGAAGAGGCAACCGACAGAATGGGAAAAAATATTTGCAAACTATACTACAGATAAAGGGTTGATAACAAGAAAATCCACAACAACAGAACAGAAAGGTGTTTTTAAATGGTTGTGTTTTGAGGGGTGGTCTAAAACAAGAGTACCTGAAGTTATTGAATTTGAGGGATATATTCTGTATTATCATATTGTTCGCACTTATACGGTGGTATGTTTTTGAAACATTCAAAAAGCCTTACTGTAAGAAGTAGAGATTCTACTACATAAATACATCCAGTTTTGCCAACACCATTTATGACTAGAACCCGGTGTACCAGCACCGAAGGTAAGGATTAGCCTAGTGAGCCGCGACTCACTAATTTCTTGACTTCTGCTAATTTGGATTTGGGTCTTCATGATGCATCATTAGATAATTTATTTGATATATTTCTCTTTTGTTCAATGTAAGCACTCAATGCTATAAAATTCCCTTTTAATACTGCTTTGGCTATATCCCACAGGTTTTAATATGCTGTATTTTCATTTTCATTTATTTCAGGAAAGTTTTTATTTCTTTTTTAACTTCTTCAATGACACATTGGTCATTCAGAAGCATGTTGTTGAGTTTCCATGCATTTGTCAATATTCTATTTTTCTTCTTTTGACTTCTAGGTTTATTTTCTTATGTTCTGAGAATACACATGGCATGAATTCAATCTTTTTAAATGTATGGAGACATACACACACACACATATATGCATATATATGTATGGTTGATATATCTTCTTGCTTAGTGAATCCTTTTATCAACATATAATGTTCTTTCTTTTTACAGTTGTTGATTTAAAGTATGCTTTTCCTGATATGAATATAGCTATTCTTTCTTATTTTTGGTTTCCATTTTCCTAGTGTATCGTTTTGCACTCATGCAGTTTCACTCTTTGTGTATCTTTATACATAAAGTGAGTTTCTAGTAGGCAGAATATACTGGGATCTTGGTTTTTTATCTGTTCAGCCAATGTAACCACATTTTGTTGATTGATAATTGATTATACCTGCTCTGTTAGTGAACTTGGTAGTGTCTTGTGTTTTAATGGTTTTTACTTCAAATGTAGGACTCCCTTCTGATTCTCTTGTAAGGCTTGCTCTGGTTGTGCTGAATTTTGTGCTTTTGCTTATCTGGGAGATGCCTTATTTCTACTGTACTTCCAACAAATAACTTTGCTGGATATAATAGTCCTGGTTTGAAAGGTTTCTCCTTCCTTCCTTCCTTCCTTCCTTCCTTCCTTCCTTCCTTCCTCCCTCCCTCCCTCCCTTCCTCCCTCCCTCCCTCCTTCCCTCCCTCCCTTCCTTTCTCTCTCTCTCCCTTCCTTCCTTTTTTCCTTCCTTCCTTCCTTCCTTCCTTCCTTCCTTCCTTCCTTCCTTCCTTTCTTCCTTTCTCTCTTTCTTTCTCTCTCTCTCTTTCTCTCTTTCTTTCTTTTCCTTCAAAGTATCATCTCTTTCTCTTCTGGCCTCTAGGATTTCTGGTTAGCATCCTGTTGTTCACTTAATGGTTTAACTTTAAGTGTAATTTGATGTTTTTCTATTAATGTATATGATTCTATCCTTCTTCTTAACTTTTGACAAGTTATATGCCTTGAGGAAGATATTTTTTGCCTTGATATACTTTGAGCTCTTTTATCTGCACGGCCTTGTTTCCTTCAAGACTTGGCATGCATCCAACTATTGTTTCATTTAGTAGATTCTCAATGCCCGTTTCCTTCTCTTCTCTTGCAGAAATCCCTATGATGCAAATATTTGTTTACTTAATAGTATCTTGTAATACTTTATAGTATAGTGTAGGTTTTTTTACATTCTTTTTAAATTATTTCCCTTTATTTTTGTGTGTGTTCTTTGAAAAGTCTTTTCCCCTTCTTGGTCTATCCTGCTCTTGAAGCTCTCAATAATATTTTCATTTTCATTGATTGAAATCTTCATCTCCTAAATGAATTTGGTTCTTCTTAATGATTTCTATCTCTTCAGCGAATTTTTCATTGAGGTCTCCTATTGATATCCTCATTCATTTTAGCTTGCGGGCGTGTCCTTCAAGGCACACACTGTCAGGATAGTGGGGCAACGGCATTCTTGGAGAAGAAGCACTGGAGACAGCTTTGGTTAACATGTCTGTTCATTAACAATCAAGAATAAGGTTTTAAAGGGCAGACGGAGGGGGGCATAGCTAATTCAGGGCAACACTATTTCTATGAGATAAAGCTGATATTGGCACCACTATGCCTCTCCAATCAGCTTGAAGGTCATGTAGCCTACATAGCTTTTCAGGTGGTCCTTAGAGGTCTGGGCCATACCTGGGAGCTGTTTACCTGATTGGCAATTACAAGGCCCTTCAGCAGGAGGCTGGAGTGAGGGAAATGTGCCTGGGGCTTCTACCACTGCCAGCAGTCAGGTCATAGAATCCTTCCTGGGAGGTATGATGTGCCATACCCTTTTGACCTCCTGCATGTGCTAGGCAGGCAGTCTCCCAGCCAGGCACAGAATCACCCACAGTAGCTGTCTATATGTATTCTCTAATATCACATTGAGTTTCCTTACAACTATTATTTCAAGTTCCGTTTCTAGTATTTCATAGATTTCCTACAGATTAGGACCTATTTCTGGATAACTACTGTGTTTTTCTGAAGATGTAATGCTACCTTGTTTCTTCATGCTTCCTGTGTCCTTACATTAATTTCTGTAAATCTGGTATAATATTCCCTTCTTATTTGGTAAGAGTTTATGGTTTAGTTAGAATGGAGGTCATCACTTGGTTTATTGCTTTTGATTTGGTTATATATGAGACTAGAAATGTTACTGCTAAGTGATCTCTTTTGCTTTAATCAACGTCTGGTCTGTAGCAGTTCATAGGGGTAGAAGTGTGACTTTGAGCTGAATGTAGGCTTCCTAGGATGTGTACATTTTGTCTACAGAGTCTGCTGTCAGTTACACTAGGTATCGGGGACATTTTCCCCTTTGCACATTGGCAAGCCTGCGTGATACTGGGGCTTGTGCCTCCAATAGTTACAGCCCTTGGATTGTGTGATGTGGGTTTATACTTCCCCAAATCTTGCTGGGAGCATGCAAATTCTTCTGAAGCCTGTAACACCAAAAGCCATAGTCTCAGTACTGGGGGATATAGAATGAGCTTTGTTCCAGTCCTACCAGGTGACTTCAAGGTATATAGAACATTTGCACTGGCAGAATGCAAGTAGGTTGTTCTCTGAGTTCTGTGGGTAGATTTCAGTGGGTTTGAGGAAATTAGTACTGTTGGAATGGTCATGGAGTTGCAGGATACAGTAGTGTCATTTCCCAGATCTCTCAGGGAGGAAGCCAAGTGTTGGAGATGGTGGAAACTACCTGCCAGAAGCAGAGCGATGCAGATAAAGCACTCTAGATACCATAAGTGAGTGCATATTAACCCAAATATTCTATTACCTACATCAACAATCTTTGTTCTACGTTGCATAGATGGAACTGCCCCCAATTCTCACATGACATGCAAGAGTGATGATGGGATTTGAGGCCAGGTCTCCCAACACAGTGAGCTAGAAGGTGCAGAGGGAACTTTCTGAGGTTGGATATGGATGGTTTTTATGTGCTGCTGCCCATTGTACACCCAAGAATTGGAAGAGAATCCATCTGGGGTCATGTAAGTGAGCGGGCATATCTCTGAGTCTTATGCTCAAAACTACCACAATTGGAGAAAGCATGGCATCTACTCTTCATCCTGTAAGCTAGCCTGACCCTGACTCTGATTGCTTCTGGTAGCAGTGGAACCCAGACTGGAGTCTAAGCACTACTTCACTCTGAAAGGAGAATCCACATTGCA